>NC_039479.1:1528060-1828060 GCF_003590095.1 Trichoplusia ni
AGTGCAGCCAAGTGATAGCTTTACCGCGGCGGTTCGCGCGATAAATAACTTTATTGTAAACCACTTATAAATAGCTTTGTATTATTAGAAGGACATTTTATTTGCTATTACGTGTCGTTGCGAATATTCCGAGTAGCTTTTATTTTTGGGATTAGTTAGGCTTGGTGTACACTAGTGTTTTAGTAAAGTAACGGTGATTGTTTTAAACTAAATATGTCGTAAGATTATGCTGTTTTATCGGACTATGGTGTGCTGGTTGAATTTTAAGTGCAAATGAAGATGAAGATTTTTTTTATTACTTTGTTTTAAATCGGCTGGTAAAAAGGTATGTAAAATAATTATTCGAATTTTAGAGTCTGAAAAGCTTAGCACAAAAATGTTTTAACATAGATACTAAGTTATGATTAAGCACAACGGTTAGGTCCGAAACTAGTCGGGCAATCCCGATAAATACGCGTGGGCAAGTTTGATTCATTTAATAATTATGAACTATCCTCACGAAAATGAATATAAGGATACCAATATATTTCACAAAAAAAGTTTTTTTTTTCAATATCTTAAATCAAAAGTCTAAGCCGAATTGAAACGTTAGTTTTTCAAAGCGTTTTTATCAGTAGTCAAAGCTTTGAACCCCATATCTTTATACCAGTAACCATACATATTATAACAAATAGTCGACAATAAACAATCGGGAGAAATACTGAGAAACAACATTATCATCTTAAACAAAGCCCGTCTGTTTACTCTTATCAAATCTACGAATTTGTTATTAAGTAAAAAGTGTAGATACTTTGTTATATTCGACGACCTCCGTGGTCGAGTAGCGTACGCACCGGTTTCAAGGTGTCGCTAGCTCTGATGTCCCGGGTTCGATCCCCGGTCGGGTCAATGTAAAAATTCACATTTCTACATTGTCTCGGGTCTGGGTGTTTGTGGTACCTTCGTTGTATCTGAATTCCATAACACAAGTGCTTAGCAACTTAATTTGGGTTCAGAACAATGTATATGATGTTGTCCGCATTTATTTATTTATATAAGTTTCAAAAAGAACAGTCGGATAGATAATTTCAGAATCAAATATTCTGTTTAACAAAAAAAAAATGCGTGATTTATCATATTTAATCATGTAATATTCAATTGTTTACCTAGAAAATAAACAGCCAGATTAGGATTCAAATATTTGTTTAGGTTCATTGATGTTCGATCATAACTATATTTATTCTTCTTTAAGGTGCATTAATTATATTTAGTAGAAAGTTAGCTTTAAGATAAGACGTCACCATCAGATGGCTTTAGCTGCTTAAGACTAATTAGTAACATTAGAACCGTGTAACTACTAACTAGGTACTTGAAAAGGATACCCTGTGAGTTCAATTCAATTAGCGAACACATTAAATGGTACAATTAAGAGGTCAATTTACGGTATATTTTACTTTGATATTACCTAAACTATTTTAATGATAAAATAATCTGATTAAAATAAAAAAAAATTTAAAAATGTTCGAAGTAATTGTAACAGCGCCATCTGTTATCGAGTAGCAACACTAAAAGAAAACAACACTTTCCACATTTTTCTAAGAAGCTCGTATGTATAATATTATGTTTAAAATCTAATCTTGATCTAATATAAACAGTGCAGAAAACTTCAAATTAATTTTCCTTCCAATTCCTTTAATAAAAAACGGTTTACGTTTAAAAACCATCTGCGATTCATCGAAGACTGCTAAAAGCAATTTTATTTATTATTTTTGATACGGTTTTAGACTAAAAATCAACCAGCGATCAGCGAAATTAGATGAGTGTACACTCTTAAAGAAACATCATTTTTTACTTGAAATTGACGGAGAATAATAACAAACAGACTCTTTTTATGCTTATTTATCCTTCTACCTAGATACTAGACCTAACATTACTAAGAATGTATCTTATGAGTAATCGAATACAAATCCAATCTTTTATTACTGAAATCCGTGTTCTAATTTGTTCTAAAGAAGACGTTAATGTTTATACAGATGTGTGGTTTAGACATTAGACGTACTCTAACCGGATTTTCATAAAAGGATGCAAAGGTAATAGGTTCTAAACGACAGGAAGAAGATGACAAAGAAGGAGCTATTTATTTAGACCAATCTATACTTCTATACTAATATATAAAGCTGAAGAGTTTGTTTGTTTGAACACGCTAATCTTAGGAACTACTGGTCCAAATTGAATAAAAAAATCAAAGTGTTGAATAGACCATTCATCGAGGAAGGTTTTATGCTATAAACCATCACGCTGCGACTAATAGGAGCGAAGATACAATGGAAGATGTGAAAAAAACAGGGCAGGTATACCTAAATCATAACTTATATCTCCTACCCACGGGGACGAAGTCGCGGGCAACAGCTAGTTGAAGATAAAGGCAAAGAAACAACATATTAGGAAAGAGGTGGCACATGTAAAAGCTTGACCAACAAGTACCTTGCAATTTTAATATGAAGATTGAACGGAGAAATAGAAGAACCATGTTTCTCGTTACAATATCAGATATAAATGGACGTAATGTGCTGCAGGTTCGATCCCCGCAAGGGATATACTAGCGTATTTGCGTGATCTAAAATGTTATGATCTGAATGGGTTTTTGAAATCGCCCTTTATACAAAGTTTAGGTAAACATAATTATTAAAACTACTATCTGAAAATTCAAATGAGAGTCACATGGCAATGGATATCAATGTTTTATAACAAACGAATTGAATAAAAACGGCGTTTTGTTTTAGAAATTTGACGCTGCCATTGTGCTTGAAAACTGTGCGAACGTTAAATTCGTTGGAGATGGTGGATTAATAAGTAAATAGTAACGCTATTGTCATCTGTACTTCTCTCGAGCAGGTGTAAACGATACAAGGGCGATACGATACGGCGTGGATATCACAACCAGTATGGTTAAGAGTCTGGATGAGCACAGGACTGTAGGCATTTTCACGAGAAACGGGAGGCCTATGAACTGCAGTCGGAGGACAAAAGCTATGAATGATGATGGCTAAGTAGTCGTTAAGCGTCCCGACACTGAATACGTTTTGTTCTTTGGACAGTTTGGACGCCGACTCGATCGAGATTTTTGGACCATCGGGATATGATTATGGATTTCACATTTGGACTGCCGAATCAACCATCAGAAGATCAAATCCCGACACGCACCAATTTCTTTTTAAATTCATGTGCGTATTAAAAATAAATGACTGCACTGATAGCCGAGTGGTTGAGGTCACCACCGTGAACGACGTGTCGCGGTTTCGATCCCCGCGTAGCGAATTCTGACTTTGAATGTTTGAGGAAATCCCTGCGACGCAACGATTAAATTCCGCACTGCAGGAATTGTTCAAAAAAAATGTTATTGCTAAAAATGGAAAAAAACGGAAATAAAGGGAATCGCGTTGATCATGTGTGATTTTTTCAAGGATTTCTTATGATTTAAACTCTGACAATAGACAGTACATCAATCAAGTATACAATAAAAACACAAACATTATCACGCTATAACTTTTGATGGTGATATTTCATACAAAAGATACACAATTCAGGCAATTAAAAGTTATTATTTCAATGAATTAATATCTATTGTTTTGTCAGCTTCAATGACATGCACGTGGTATATCAAAATAAATATTTTATTACACCTGTACTTTACTGAAGATTCTTTTGTAAAATATTTCCTCGTAGTGATAAAATAGATTAACAAAAGCTAAACATTAAAATGATTATCCCTACTAATATGTATTATAAATGCGAAAGTAACGCTGTCTGTCTGTCTGTTACGCTTATGCTACGCTGTCTGTTACCACTGAACTGATTTTAATGAAATTTGGTACAGAGATAGAGGTGACCTTGAGAAAGAACATTGGATAGTTTTTATCCCGGACTTTTGAAGAGTTCTCTTGGAGACGCGATATAACCGACCTCGACGCGGGCGAAGCCTCGGGCGAAAAGCTAGTTCATAAATAAAAATGATTATCGTATACATCATTAAGCGTAAAGCAAAAATTAATAGATTGAAAAAATCTAAAAACGTTTTTATAAGTCACTCCATTCAAATTTTATCAAAACCGGTCCAGCCATGACGCTCTTCGCCTGCAAATTTCAGCCAGCTTATCGAGAAGTGACTCAAAATTAAGTACCAAAAATCCAAACGGTGCGACAAACAAACAAACAAGAAAAGTGTGTGTATAAAAACGTGGAAAAATCGGTCGAGCCTTTCAGAAGTTGTAGGGGGCGTTGTATTAGGGAAGAATTTACCGAATATCTGCAAATATTCTCAAAGCGCACTGACATAGAATATTGATGACTAATCAAGGGAGTTCTTGGCTTAGGTTAATGAGAAAATTGATGGTGGGAAAATGGGATATGGATATCCAATATTCAAATGGGAGTATCAGTTACTGCATCCTTTGCAACTCTGCTAAAGATTTGCAGCGACAACCATCATTCATGCAATTCTTGGTAATTCAACAGCATTTATATATGAATTTGGCAGTTATTCAAACAATTATTCAAAGTGACGTCATCTAATACTCAACGTAAATTACAATATTGTTTCATTATTTCGTTTCGGTAGAGTGAGCGCGTTAACAATACCGCGAGAACAAAAGAGGATGAATATAAAAATATATTTAAAAGATTATTATTAGATTGTGTTTGTTTATAGTACATGCAGTAACACGTTTTTTGTACAGAATTAAAAATAGAAATCATTGCAAAAAGTGCGATTCGTACTCGCTACTCTGAGGGTGATATTTAAAAAGAAAACTATTTCATCATCGGCCTAGCCTTTTCCCAACTATGATGGGGTCGGCTACCAGTCCAACCGGTTTCAGCTAAGTACCAGTGTTTTACAAGGAGCGACTGCCTATCTGACCTCCTCAACCTAGTTGCCTGGGAAACACGCACCCCTTGGTTAGACTGGCTGTCAGACTTTTCAAGATTCTGACTAGCTGTAACGACTGTCAAAGATGTAGGAATAACAGCCGGGACCCACAATTTAACGTGCCTTCCGAAACACGGAGGAACTCGCTATGACAAAGATGGTCACCCATCTACGGACCAACCGCGTCAAGCATAGCTTAACCTGTAATCGAATCACTTATGCCGTTATAGCTTAGCCACGAGCTCCCAAGAAAACTATTTACAACAAAAAATTGTCACCCATCAAATATTTGACTGTACCAAGGGTTTCTTAATCTTGATGATAATTTCATAGCTTATCCGATAGCGCAAAAGATATGTATCGTTTGTAAATAACAACATTCTAGCTATCACGGTTTATGAGATACAGGCTAGTGTCAGACAGAAGAACAAACGGCTAGACGGACAGACAGAGACAGCGAGCCTTATTAAAAGGGATCCTACCCTTTGGATACGAAATCACAATTAGTACCTTACTTTGCAATTCACACCCTATCCAAAACATGAGATTTATAAAAATAAAACAGGGCTCAATAATATCAAAATAGTTCAAGTCCAAATATATAAATCTCCCAAAATTCTAAACAAATAAATATAACACGAAAAATATCCCATCAGAATCGAACTGAAGACCGCCAAGACCATTTCACAATATAGATATCACACCTCGAAACATACGGGATAACCTCGTGAATCGTGGTAACAATATGAGTCACTATCACAAAATAGAGGTGTACCCGTACATGAGTAACATAAAAATTGCTAAGGGAAGTAATTATTTAACACTTCAAGGAAAAACATAGTTTTTTGGTCATTTACATTGTTATCTTGTTTCGTGATGCTTCAGTGCATAGCCGTTTTGTGTGTGTTAATTTTGTCTGCTTTAGCGTATAATTTTAACGGACTTGAAAAAAAAGAGATTATAGTCATATATTAAAGTGTGTATCTTTAATAAAAAGATGCTTATACAAATATCAAAGGAGTACGCTTTTACAAATTTGGGTGTGAACAGCGTCTACCAAAAAGTTTTAAATTAATACGTATACTCGTCCATAAAATTGAAGTTTATTTTTGTAATATCGGTTTCTCAATCTTCCTCTGAAAAGTCTGGCCCGATTTCGACTGGCATTTTACTGGCGGGACCTGTTGATAACGAGTAACGGGCGTAGTTCTATTCTGCATATACTCTATGCTTAGGCTATTTTTATTTTAGAAAAACAAAGAACATTTGCAAAAACATAAGAAAAAACGAAAAAATCTAAAGTTGGTACTTGTTCGTCACTGCGGACAATTTTGTTTTAAAAGTACCTATGGTTACTTTCCACGCGGACAAAGTCGCGTCTACAGCCTAGCTAGTGTTACATATGGAATGAATGATTTACTATCACGATACAACAACACCATTGCATGGATGTGCGGTCAAGTGAACGAGAAACGCCTTTCAATGTTGAATTATGTATCTTTAGAAAAACAGTATCGCAGTAGTCAAGTATTATGATAATACATATGTCCGCGACTTCACGTGGCGATGTAACTTACTTTTAGAACATAGATTAGGTTTTTCTAGCTTGTGTTGTATTTAAGGAATGTTTTCTTCAATATTTCTAGTTGACTTGTAGTAGCACGGGCTCTAAAGCAGCTATTTAGCTTTTTTTATAGATTAAAATAAATTCTATGTTACTTCTTATCCCTAAAAGGACATGACTGCAAAGTTTCATGACGATCGGTTTAGTATTTTTCACGTGAAAGCGTAACAAACAAACTTAGGTACACTTACAGTTATAATATTAGTAGGATTGAAAACTAAATGATGCTTAAAATGGTTTTCCTTGTTTTTTTCGGCATTTATAGAGATTAGGTTGATTTTATGCCTATATAAAACAAACCTAAAGGGTTTGCTTTTGTTTGTTTGTGTGAACGCGCCTATCTTAGGTCATAAACAGCGAGAAGATGCGATACTTGTCAAAGTACATCTTTATTACAAATAGGATAAAAAAATTGGGGCCTCAAATGTTTTTAAAATTGTTCTGACTCATCATTTTCCAACATTTTTCCTCAGGGACAAATTACATTAAATGACATATAAACATGTGAATCACTACAAGAATTAAAAGCAAAGTAAATGAGGTATTTATAGCACCAAATACAGTTGATAATTCATTAATACATAATTATTTAAACTGAATATGGCAATTTTTAACTTTACTATGACTAAGACAGATATTTGATTGAGTTATTCATAAATCTAATTATAAAATGGGACAATGACTATCATACTGAATATTGTACTTTATACATGTAATAAAATCGTCTATAACTCAAATCTATATTTTTTAAGGAATGATTGCGCTGGCTACAAAACATATTGAAGACATTTTTTTTTAATTTTTGCCTGTCACGTATAATCGGTCTATGATAAAAGTTTTGACAACTAAGAGCATCATAATAAAATTTGTTCAAAATATATATCTTAGAATATTAGAAAAGTAGCTAAAGTTTAACTTTGTATTTGTTTTGACATAATACTGCGTTTTCCCTATGATGCATATAAAAGGTCTGTTTCTAAAAGCCAATAGAATTAACTCATTACATTAACGTGTGCATTTTCCTAGTTTTAAAAATAAATACACGATCTTTAGAAGATAAGGCAAAAGGGACAAAATCACGTTCACATATTGTTATGAAAATGAAGTGTGTGAATATTGTTTTATCTTCACAAATATAAAACGAGGCAAATAGGACACAGTTACAACAGACTATGGACTCATAACACATAATTATCAATTATTAAATAAATTAATGCAATTTTTGACTGAAAATCTATGATACGTAAATTGACATCATGTTTATAATGAGAAGTAATAATAGATATTAATTAATGTAATTTTTATATTGACATGTACAGATTGCGAGGGTGCAGACATATTATTAAAACTTATTTTAAAAAAGTAAATCACTCCTTCCACGCCAATTTATTCAGATAAGAACAATCTTTTTCAAAACGATTTTTTTTTGAAGTTGCTTTTAAAATTACGATAACGATTTCCTTTTTAACCCAAGACGAAAAAATAAGGGCGTTATAAGTTTTAGGTGTCTGTCTGTTTGTGGCATCGTGGCTACAGATGAATTAATTAATTAATTATGGCTGGGAGTATGCTTAGACATTTCTTTTATAAAAAATAGTCGAGATTTTGAAAGTTGTGAACAGTGAATTTTTTTACCATTGGGGCCTTTTTTTATTCGGACAGCAAAAGCCACCACAGCAATGATACTGAAATTATTAGTTACCTAATAATAATATTGTTGCTTATAGGTACCTTAATTATAAGCTTTTCCGCATTCATTTCCTAAAACAGAGACCTCAAGATGATATCAAAGAAATGTCTTCTTGGAATTGACTTCGAACTCATACTGTTCGCAACAAACCGGTTTGGTTAGATTCAGAAGTCGTGACGTCATAGCTACAGCCTCAGGAACCCGCTCGGCTTGTTTGCCAATACGGTGCCAGTTGCTATAGGTCCAAATTGTATTGAGTGCAATAAGTAGGCTGGTACTAATAACAGAAACATTATTAGCAAAGCCAGTATTCGCTAGTGGATACATCTATTTAAAGAAAAGGAGTTAGAAGTACGGTGGAGTGATGATATGCCCAAGATGGCTGGCAGGAGCTGGATGCAGCCGAAGATAGATCTCGATGGTGTGCAATAGGGGAGGCCTATGTCGTGCAGTGGACGAATATGGGCTCATGATGCTGAGATATAATCATCTAAAGCTCATCGGCAGCTGTATTATAAAATTTGATACCGCTTTCAAAATGTATCTTTTTGCTTTTGTCCGAAAGTCATTTTGTCAGTGATAGCGACAAATTCTTTGGTGCGATTCTTACAATTTCTTTCGAACAAACCTCTTTTCTCGGAATAGACTGGTGCTAATTGGCTTCTTGGAGAAAGTTGTTTATCTCCATACTTGAAAGAGGATTTTTGAACATGATAAGGACAAACATTGTACCAGCACAATTATTATTAAATAAATTCAGTACGGGCCGAAACACTAACTGTCAATACAATGAATTTATATTTAGATCAGTTGGCAAAATGCTTGGGAGTGTACCAATAGTCTTATTTAATTCCAATTTTAATTAATTCATAGGCCATTGTAGAGAGCGTAATTGGGGCACTGTTTGATCAACGTCGTATGTACAATAGAAAGGAGCATACCTGTCATAGATGACATATATAGTCTCTTGAATATATTTTATTATCTTGTTTTAACGTCTAAAGGCATGCAGTTAAGCTGTCCTACGATACAAAAGTTTTTGTATAAGAAGTTAATTCTAGGAAAAAGCGACTCTAAATAAATAAAAACCACGATGAGAAATAATATAAATGTTACTTATTTCACCTTAAATGAAAAAATAATATAAAGATCGGATTCAGAAGTTCTAAAAAAAATAAAGGGGGTGAGCCATAAAATTAAGAACCGCCTTACAACAGCGACTCTGAGAAGTAAGTGTCGGATTTTCTTTATTATTGACAGGCGAAATGTAGAGCCTTAGCTGAGGTAATAGATACGTAGAGAAAATGGAGCCTCAATTTATCGTAATATTTTGATGATCCAGCCTGTCCAGTTTAACAATTGTTGTGTCACTTGAAAGTCACCAAACAACTATCGTTTAGCTATTGTGAAAGTTCTGCTTGGCCTGGTCCCAAGTTGAAGAGAAAAGAGTACAACTCCAGTAACCATATCCAGCCAGCGAATCCTTTATCCATATCTAATATTTTCCAAGAAAGAAGATCCAATACTTCTTTATCTTTCCTTTAACAGAAGTTGTCCACGAGGATTTAAATTAAAAAAGTAACGATAAATTCTTAATTAAATAAAACTTAAAGGTCAATTCTTGCTTGGATAATGACGATAAGGTTATTGCTAGCCTCATCCTACTATTGACGAATTGTGAAACTTTACGTATTTTGGCACCAGACAAAAAAAGAGCGACTCGAAAGAGTTTTGACAAAATTGAGATAATATTTTGTAAGTAAGAAACATTGTTTTATTTTTATTTTCAGGATTTTCAGTGCGATTATATAATTTCTTCAATAGTCATAAAAAAATAAATTTATCAAACTGCAAGTTTACGCGCTACAACAAAACCTAACATTAATTAATTAAATAAATTATATGATTATATACGATTATTGTCACATACTAACATTATAGTTTCTAACTGTAACATGTGCAGAGTGCACGTGTGTGTGATTGTGTATACCACATAGAGAAGGTTATACATGATGTTAGTAAATATTGAAAACGTTGGAGCGCTTAGTACCCAAAACAAATGAATTCTTATCGTAAGTAATGCAGATTAACAAGTAATAGAAAGGGTTATTACTTCGAATTAATTGATTAACCCACTGCTGGGCATATCCTTCCGTTTGTTTATGCTATTATCCTTTGACTGTTGTCCTTCTTATCAAAATTTCCTTATCATTAAAATGTAACTAAAAATTTAAGGGGTTCTCAAATGTGTTATTCTTGCAATTTGAAAGAGATAATTTCACCGTTTGCCGTTACTTCTATGTTTTATATGCTTTTACGTATAATTTGAAATACAATTCGTATTAAATGTCTGCAATATTTTGCGTGTTTGACATTACGGCTTTATCTCGCAGGCAATTATATTATCAGATAGTGTAATAATCTTATCTTCTAAACAGATGTTATCAACAATAAAAAATAATGAAATAACCATACCGTTTGATTTAACGTTGTATTTGAGGCCATGTTAATAGTAAAAACCTCCGTGCTTTCAGTCGGCGATATTTTACTGGCACTAACACATTCGAACGCACCCATAATAATAAAAAAAAACACTGACACACAAACGTTCTTATTTCAAAACTTCAAATTTCAAATGCAGTTCCATAAGTGTTCGTTTATCATATTCGAACGTTATTTTTGAAGTTGGAATTCTTTTTTCGATTTTATAACGGTATTTTTTTAAGTGACACTGTTCTCAAGTGTTCAAGTTGAGATATCGTGTCGACTGACGGACGCGTGTGCGCAGGACCGAGTGTGCTCATTGATATATAGCGACTGGATGCCTTATGAGTGTAGGTGTGTAAGTGTATTGTACTTAAAGGTCAACCGGTTTCGTGAAGGAGTAAACTGGAGTATGGGAAATGCGGATCGGAGTCGAATTGTTTTTTTTTTACTTTTTACTTTGAGACTTTTTATAAATCAGCGTTGGCTTTTTATGGATATTTGTTGATTTTTTAGTAGATTTTTTTATTACAATACTTGCCTATCCAATGTTACTATTTCCTTCTTCTGTCATAAATTTGTATGTTTCATAGAAAACAGTGATAACTGACTGCAATCTACTTTTTTCCCCAAAAGGTCAACATTATTTAAAACGGTGCATAGTCTTGATCCTTGGCGTTAGTTTCTTCTCTCAGAATATAGTTCATCTAAATTTATTATAACCAGTTCAGTTCCTTGCATATTCCTGTCATCGCTCTAGTATTATAAAGGTGATAGTTTGTGTGTTTGTATGTATGTTTGTTTGTAGCTTCCCCACATACAACGGCGATAACAAGCTCGAAGTTATTTGATATGAAATTAGGTGATGCCCTCGATCCGACTGCGATTAAGTTATTACTTTTGCATATTATACTTTATGTATAAAAATAATCATATTTTGAATAAAACTTAAGCGAAATAAAGATCATTATTAAAAAAAAACTGCGATAACCCAACCAAATTGTAATCAGTTGATTTACATTAATCAGTTCAGTCTAATGTTTTCTTATTTTATTAATAATTAATTTGTTCCTCATTGAGCCACATTAGTTTATTTAAAAATTGATAACATGGCGCCAAAGTTCAATGTTAAACTCGTCAATTTGTGATAATTTGCAAAAAAATATCGAGACACGAGATATGTTCGAGATTTAAATGATATAAAAAAAAACAACTAATTCAGTATTTTTGAGAAAACCCTAAGTGAGACCCTGTCGGGGTGCAATGCAATTTGAAACTTGCAGCTTTAACACACCTTAGCAATTTACTAAAACTAATTCATAACTTTCATAATATTATTACCTACTATTTATTCTCTAGTAGAAAATAAGGCAGATGACACGTAATAATCAGTCCTTATCAAGGCTAAACGACCAGGAAACAACAGTAATGAATAATTACTAAGCTATGTCTGATCATCATTTATGAGGTCACTGGGTATAAGCAAACAGACACTACAAACAGCGTAATTAGGTATGTCGTTTAATCCAAAACTTAAATAGAGACGTGTTTAAAGAAGATAGAGAAGAGAAAAATCATTTTCAGTCATGAACTATGTAGGTCGTAGATCTAGAAGAGGTTTTGATGTCCAATATTCTTTCACAAAAAAACATACAGACGCCTTGATATACTTGAAATAAAATTGGATATTTTTTTATGGGATCAAATGACAGCATTGACCGGATTTCACGTTAAATGAAAAAATAATCAACAAAATCAATTCATCAAGTCTGAGATTATGAGGTGAGGAAGGTAAAAATGTAGGTTCGGACCCTATCGGAGTCACCATTTGTTAGTCTCCTAAACATTTTAATAGGAATGTGTCAGAACATAGAGACCACATGAAAATGATTTTATATCTAGAAGACCGTTTTGCCGCTACAATTAGCAAAATTTCTCGCCTGGTGACAATGAAATTGAATTAAAATCTATTGAACTATAGTATATTTATAAAAGAATCGTAGAAGGATTTGAGGAGGCCTTTGCCTAGCAGTGGAACACAGGGGGCTAATAAAAATAAAATGACATACAGACTTTTTTGAAGAAGAAATTGCCATCCATGCCTTTTCTAGTAAAACTATATCAGTGTTACCCACAACAATCTCTAGTGAATCATTCACGTGAACGAAGTGAATGTTAATAACGTAGTGTTATGTCAGTTTGTGGGTCACCGTTGTATGAATGTATGTGTTGTGTGGATGTATGGGTTGTATGTGATATCATACACGGACAGTTCCGTCTCGTCTTGAATTTACGTAACCCGATTTTTGATAGGATAGTATTTTGTTCGTTTTTAATGTGAGTGAAGATGAGTCCTTGATCGTTAGATAAAGTACTTTTGGAATAAAATGTTGTAAGTAAAATGTTCCGAAGAAGCCCCAAAAACGAAAGCCAAGTTTGTAATGTAGATAGTTTTGGTCTTCTCAAACAAATGTTGATTAGCTAGAGACAATTTCGAAAAAGAACAATTATTTAATAATATTCTGTTATTTTTTTGTTGTAACTCACACTTTGCCTAAATTTACAATTATTGGTATGCCGAAAAGCTGGTTTGTTTATGTCAGATAGGAACTTATGCCGAACTCAATCTCAAGTAGGGAACCTAGAGTTAAAATTATGTATTTTTTATAATTTGTAACTTCAACAACTTTTTATCATTTTTTAATGACAACGTGTGAATTTCGGTTATAGGTACAAAAAAAATCATCCTATATTAACATAGTGAGATAAAAGATTACACAGAGTACCTATCAGCTAACTACATATGAAATTTCATCAAAATTTGTCTAGCCGTTTAGGCTTGAAGAGTTTACAAAAATACACACATATTTCGTGTATTGTATAATGTTGGTATGGAATGACGTTTTCGGAAATGTATCAAATCAAAAGCTTGCACTCCGACAAACAGCAGAGATTTAATAAAGAGAAAAGAAAAATAAAATAAATATGATGTATTATTTATTCTCAGCAAAATCCGCGGCAAAAGACATACATAGTTTTAATGAGTTCACAACAATGACCCTATTGTTATAATCCTATGCTATCTGTAAACTAATGAAATTACGATAAGAAATTCAATTTACAATAATGGCAATTTAGATTTGAATATTATTATTATTAAATCAGGTATGATACGAGACCGTGTGATATTATGGTATTTAGTAACTAAATTATTAGATATGAATAAACTAGCTGTTGCCCGCGACTTCGTCCGCGTGGTCAGAAGATACAAGTTAGGATTTTTTGAACGGGAGCCCTCGAAGATAAATAATTTTCCCTGTTTTTTCCACACTTTCCATTGTACCTCGCATTGTCGCTCTTATCAGTCGCAGCGTGATGGTATAAAGCCTAAAACCTTCCTCGATGAATGGTCTATTCAACGCAAAAAGATTTTTTCAATTTAAACCAGTAGTTCCTGAGATTAGCGCGTTCAAACAAACAAACAAACTTTATATATTAGTATAGAGTGTAAAAGTATAGATTAGTATAGATATAATGGAACTCAGTTAGTTGTTAATAACGATACTTGTAAAGGTAATGCAAACTGCCTAGTTAGTTGTAACGATGTTATTGAATGTAGTTTATCGTGCATAACTATTATAGGTAATAGTGTATTATTAAAAACTAGCCGAAGAACGCGGCTTCACCTGTATCGGATATCGCTGTGAAGTATAGTTTCATGACGTTCGGTTAATTAGTTTGACTTACAAACGTAAACGTAACGTAGTAGGCGTGAAAGCCTTACATACAAACTTACATTCACATTTATTACTAGCTGTTGCCCGCGACTTCGTCCCCGTGGGTAGAAGATATAAGTTATGATTTATACCTGCCCTGTTTTTTTTTACATTCTCCATTGTATCTTTGCTCCTATTGGTCGCAGCGTGATGGTTTATAGCCTAAAGCCTTCCTCGATGAATGGTCTATTCAACACATAAAGTATTTTTCAATTTGGACTAGTAGTTCCTGAGATTAGCGCGTTCAAACAAACAAACTCTTCAGCTTTATATATTAAGTATAGATATAGATTTTAGTAGGAAAGTGGGGATTTACACAAGGGTTATTTAAAATAAACAGTAGCACATCTTAGGCTTCATTTTGAAATAGAAATGTACATGTACAATTACGGCTCAACGGCTGAATAGGTTGTTATCCACCAATTGATTTTTTTTATAACTTATTTTAGTTAAAGGATTTAAAACAAAAACATATGTAAATTTTAATTTAAGTCTTGAATTTAGGCACCCTTAGACACTGCAGTGTTCACGATGTGATCCTGAGAGTTACCAATTTCGCAGCGAGAGTATCGTAGATACCTATTTATAAACGGAAAAACAATATTGGTGTGATATTTGGACTACAATCTAGTTTATAAAATAAATAAATGCGGACAACATCACATACATTGTTCTGAACCCAAAGCAAGTTGCTAAAGCACTTGTGTTATGGAATTCAGATACAACGAAGGTACCACAAACACCCTGACCCGAGACAAGCAGGAATGTGAATTTTTACATTGACCCGGCCGGGGATCGAACCCGGGACCTCAGAGCTAGCGACACCTTGAAACCGGTGCGTGCGCCACTCGACCACGGAGGTCGTCGAAAGTCGCTAGTTTAAAAATATAAAGCTCTAAAAATAATTTAAAACATTAGTAAAGGTCATCAAATGTAAATTTACAAAGAAATGACTCCAAATTCCAACGAGCAATACAGTGTAACATTTCGTTATATCATTATGACATAACAAAAAAAAAACATCTGATAATCTTTACGCTCGAAGTACTAAACCACTCATATGTCAACGATCGTCAAAGTCCGTCAAACTTCGGCTATATTCGTATTGGCGCCACTACGATATTAAAATGAGTCACAAGTACTTTAAAAATTAAGCCTACCTACATTTAAATGCGTCACGAAAGTAAGACTTCATGAGTCACTGGTTTCTCAAGAATTCCAATACCTCCACGTATGCGAATACATTTAATATTTGCACAGTTACCAACAAGTCTTATAAGCATTGTGGAAGCGAGATAGAGCAATACGAGATGTAGAGCGCCTTCTCTTTTCCACAAATGCAGTTACTTAACGATGGTCATAGACCCCTCAAGTTACACAAACCAGAAGTTACATACGTAGTATTTATGGCTACCGAATTTTATCAAAACAAAAACGGGTATACGAAATTAAACTGTACATGGTCAACGTTAAGATTCATAATTGTTTGAATGTTTATTTTGGTGTTGACCGTTTGTAAGCAATGTAATCTCGGGTTTGTGTTGTGTTGTCAGGTTATATGTACATATATTGTTTATCTTTGTTTTAGCTCCTTACGCATATGCAAATATTAGACTTGTGGTAGAAAATGTAGAAAAGCGAATATTACAAGTTCCGTAAATCTTCTTGACTTAGTAAAGAAATGTAGTATTTTATATTCAAAGAATTTTTCAATTTTTTTTTGAAGGGAAATTTTTATCCAAAAAATAGTAATAGATTTTCTTAATTCTAAAAAGAAAGAAAAAACAAACAATAATTAAAAACATTGCTACAGCTATTACTCAAGAATATGTTTCTTACTTTTTACTTTCCGTTAAAAGCATGATATTCACATGCCTTTAATCATGAGTAATTTACTACATATTTCATATTGTCAAAAAGTACCAAAAGTAAAATACAATCCAACCAATGAATAATATTTCTTAATGTTTAACAGAGGCAATATATTTTACATATACTTATCATTTATTTAAAGATTCTAATTTATAATGACTTAGAAAAAACTCGTTGACACAGAACGCAAATTGGAGCTCACTAGGAAAGAATGATGCAGTCGTGTCTATTCTAGAATCAAAGTCGTTAAAAACTAATTAAATAACAATTAATTCAATTGTTACTCCGTCTAAGTATGTCCAAGGTAGTAAAGTGTGGAATAAAACTGGCAGAATTCTTAAATAAAGTCAAATAATTTAATTTGTGACTGATTTACTGGCCGGACTATGAAGTACTAATGATTTTCTCCACCCTGGAAAAGGCGGATAGGTGTATGGAACTCTTACCGGCTCCGAACACCCGATAGCTTACCCTCTCTCGTACCTGGGAGTGCGATGCAAGCTATCGCAATCCCAGACAAGCGTATTTCAAAATAACTGAACTGTGTAATGTTAAGGTACTGACTCACTTGACATGGTGTAGAATAGGATGAATAAGGACACTTCAGGGAGTAGACACATTATACATATTGACACAAGAACCTATTAAAAATTAAATTATCTCAAACTATGCGAAATCTTAATGGACGACAAATGCTCAAGACGTAGAGATAAAAACAGCGCAACAAATACCACAATTTAAGTACAAAACCTGGATGCCAATTGAAAAGGATGCGCTCTTGCCATGTGACGTAGGTTCTGACTGTCTACTACAATTTGTTCAAGCAATATTATTCCAGTTGTGAAAGAGGGACAGCGCATTACACGGTATAGAGCAACGTCTCTTTTCTACATGGGCGTGCTTACTTTAAAAGGTGGTATTAAGTCCTGGATTGTTTGACCGCAAGCTAAATAATGTGTGGAATGTTGAAGGATGGCGCCAGCACGGTACCTTGAATGTATAATGTGTGGAATCAGTCAACGGCTCAATTCGGATCTTTATGTTTGAGGACATTTTTTCTTTTGAGATTTTCCTGCTTGCAGAAGCAGGAAAATGTCCAAAGTAAGTATTAAACGAACAAATACAATTATGAAAACAACTGGAAGGTGGGATGGGAGCCCTTTACCCCGCAGTGGGACGGCTTATAATAAAAATACAAAAAATGTTTGTATATTATACATATTACGTTCAATGGTTATGACCGAATACTATACGTCAATCCATTTTAAGTGACCCTAATGACATGCTGGTGTCATCACATTACTATATAAAAGCAGAAGGACCTTTCACAATATAAGTACTAATAAAATTTCAATGCTTAGAAGCAGTTCTTTCTTCAAGTGCACGTAAAACCGCGTGGTAGAGTTTACCACATCAACCGCTAACGACAGCCTGAGCATGACTTGTCAAAAAGCGTTCTGTGATTCACGAATGCATGTTCCGAGTCTAGGTGTCTAGTGCATTTGTCTTGAATGTATGAGCAACTGTGGTGTGTGGGAGGATTGTCAATGTTATAGTAACATCAGTATACTGTCTGGCTCTCACAGTTCAGAG
Organism: Trichoplusia ni; assembly: GCF_003590095.1. Taxonomy (NCBI): domain Eukaryota; kingdom Metazoa; phylum Arthropoda; class Insecta; order Lepidoptera; family Noctuidae; genus Trichoplusia; species Trichoplusia ni. The sequence goes on from NC_039479.1 coordinate 1,546,006, forward strand.
ATACAGGCTTGTGATTGACGTACATACAGCGAAACCTAAGGAATAGCTTTCTGTTTCCACCTCTTTAGTATGGAACCCTACAAAAACAATAAACCATAAAGTTACATTAACCATAGTCTAAACACGACCGAAGCATATTGTAACGATATAAAAAATGCCAATTGTCTTAACAACCATACATCTCTAACTGTAAATAGAAAGAGATTGTAACAAACAAAGCGGCCACAGTTCTCTTTAATGAAATGATTTCACATAACCGTATTTATAACTGAGAGGTCACATGAACTATGTAGTAAAACTATGCAAAAAAACTATATACTTAAAAAATACTGATCACTTACTTGAATAGATGCCGGTAGTTACCGCAATTCAACATCGATTCGGCTTTATGGACACTGGATAAAAGTCCCAAAGCCTTCGTCTTCTCCATAGAAACAAGTCACAGTCACATCAGTTCGAACGCAGGTGCAATGTTATTCGTAACTAAAAACAAAATTTGAAGACTTGGTTAATAGTTTCTTATAGTATACTTTGGACATAACACCTTCATTGATTAAAAATGGTACACTATGGATGTTTAAGTTTCGATTTCATTTCATTTTACTTTCGTTTCTATCATAGCCCTTGGCATTCCGTAAATAGCTAGCTACATGCGTTTTCTTCTAAATGTATCTAGTCACAAATCGTATAGAGATTTAATGATTTTTATTAGAATTTGAGCAACAATTTTGAATATTTTAAAGGCCTTTCATTTATACACCAAGAATACAGTAAGGAATATATTTAGTCTTAGCATTTATAAGAAGATAACGTTTAAGAAGTGACATACTATCACCTAGCATAAATATCTTATTGTAATTGGATCGATAAGAAACTGAAGCAACCTTAACAATTAAGAAATACATTTAAGTAAAGTACATAATCAACTACGAATTACTATACGATGTTTCTTATCGTGGGATCTTAGATATTTTAGTTTCTTTTTCAAATTCCTCATAGCGTTCACTGTGGCCCAATATTCGTCAGCAAGTTGTCTTAAACTTTGCCGACACCCGACCTCCTCTTTTGCACCATTCAGTATTGTTGCCACTGTAACTACTGTTTGCTGTTCACACAACTGTACTTCTGAAGGATTCATTTTGATTTCAGTCTCGTAATATCTGTTAATTAAATCCATTCATTTTCTTTAGTAAATTTCTTGCTGTTATCTATTTTCGAGATACACGATAGATTTGATATTGGTTTCAATGACACGTTATAGTGTAAACATCAAAACCATAGGATAAAAATTATCTCCTAAATAGATTCTATTGGTTTTATGTACAAAACTTTTTACGATTAAGACATTTTATCTTTGATTAAAACGAGTTTTTATATCTATAGAGATACGAAACCTCATATTCGTTTCGATCATAACAAAATTCATTTTTGAATAATATGTCAATCGTTGTGACACCTCCAAACATTTTGACAACATTGTTCACGATACAATATTATTTTATTGAAAAAAAACCAAAATGAATATTCCAGAGATAAAATCTTATGAAGAACAGGCAATTGACACCGTGGTCACAGTCATCAATAGAGCTAAACAGAAGCTAGGGGTACGGCAAACTTTGAAGCAACTTGCCAGTGAGTACTGGAAAACGCTTCACGTTTTGACCTCCATAAAACACCGGACAGGAGCGAGTCATACTCGCGACACCGGGGGTTCCGCAAAAATGGGCCAAAAAACCAAATTGTCCAAACACGTTGTTTTCCCATCAAATTTTTGAACGTAATTATTGCTTAGCCCCGATTATTTTTGTTGTTTTTTTGTTATTGCAGCAACAGAAATGCATCATCTGTGTACATTTCAACTGCCTAGCTATCACGGTTCCTGACATAGATACTGGTGACAAATGAACAGACACACAGACAAACAATGGAGCCTTAGTGAGCTGTTAATACCCTTCATGTACAGAACAAAAACAAACGCTTAAACATACGGGGCCCTGCAAAATCTTCTAATCCTAGAAAGAGAATTTTGGAAATTCAACACTTTATAGTAAGTACCGACTTACTCTTATAGTTGAATTCCCAAATTTCACTAGGGTTTCACAGAATATATCATGGCAGAATTGGAAAAAGCAAGAAACAATCTAGCAATCCAGTACCTTTTAAAGTCTGTTTAAAATTCCCTGGTCCTAAAATTGCCTCATCTTTGCTGCAATACGATTTTCTTCCAACATTTTTTGATTACAATGTATGGAATTGCAGTTTCCCTAATTTGAATTATTTCCATTTGGTCTCAAATCTCTAAAATTCCTGATCAAGTCACGAGAATGTGCGAAACTAGTCCATTTTATTCTTGGCATCACAACTTAATTTCTTCAATATCTCATTCCAGACAGCCGTGACTTCGCCTGCAATGCTAAGCTCTCCCTGAAGGCTATTGGCCCGCCGTTCGCCATCACCAGTGAGGAGTTCATCAACTCCACCATCGAAAAGAAATGGAAGCTCGGCTCTACGTTTATGTACGTGGTCAAGTATATGGGAGGGTCCAAGGATGAAGCGTCTCAGTATTATTACTTTGAGGTTGGTGCACTATTGGAAAACTGAACAGTTTGCAAGATATTACCTATATGAGCGTAGAGATAGGATAGTTATATAATGAGAAACAATAGAAATGCTGGTCCTGCAAAGTGACAACCACGAACTAGCAAACGATCTAAACTGAGTTATTGTCCTATGTTTGTTTTTTTGTGTCCATATATTCCAATATTATAAAACCTGGATAGTTTATTTGTTTAAACACGCTAATCTCAGAAACAGCTGGACCGATTAGAAAAAATATTTCAGTGTTATAAACCGCATTCAATGAGAAAGGCAGAGGATAGAATGCTGTGTTCGAAAGCTATTAACCCGATTTTAAAATCCCAACTAAAATAAATGTATGGCCATGCGGACGAAGTCGCGGAACGGCTAGTTATTAAGAAATTTAACATTTCATAATCCCTACTTTATCAGACGTAGATGTAGATGGCATAATCATAAGAGTTTTAAAGTGATCAATTTGTTGATCAAATGTTCATTGCTGTTAATTTTAATTATATGATTCAGGTGATCTTCAGCCAGCCGACTGTCACCTACCCAATTCCGATGGCTACAGTTTCCGTATTCTTCAGACTTGAAGACAAACATATTGAACCGCCATCTGAACGAGGTGTGCCATTGGTAAGGGAAGAATTATCCTATCACATTTCATGAGTTTGTCATTAGGACTTGTTAGTGTCCAATCACCTTATAACAGTTACGGGCAATATTAATAAACAAGGAACAAACAATGTTTGTCCGTCCATATTTAATGTTCCTTTTAAGATTTTCCTAGATCTACTATTATTATATTTCACCTAAAAATAACCGGCATCGGGAACAGGGTTCAAGGTGGTGGTTAGGGTACGTTAGTACTATTTTATATTCTGTGGTTAGGGAACATTTCTTCTTTCATGTAGCGTTTAATTTTCAGATGTGGTTCAGGGTCGAGGGTCAGCACGTTGACCACGACATTCGTTACGTGGCACTAACAGCTGACTGGATCCTGGCTGTGATCAAAATGAAGATCAAGCTCTTCCAGAGAATAGAAGAAATTCGACTGTTTTAGTCGATGATCATACATCATTATTATGAAGAAATGATGATGAAGGAATAAGTATATTTCAGAATATTTTTCATACTGAGTTGATTTTTTTAGAGCAAAATTTTCAAAGTTCCTTAAAATATTTTTAAGACTGATATCTTACCTAAACGAATTGTTACGTGTGCTCGTAGATAAAGTTTTTTATAGGCACAAGAAATATTTGTTTCGTTTAGAGAATTATGATGATAGCAACAAACGATAATTGTTGAAGTTGTAATATTTTTCTATATTATCGTGATTTCGCTTCGTCAAATGTTTTTGAAATAAATGGGAAAATTATAAAGATGTTTTATTGATTGGTAGCTTTATAAGATTACGACGTGGAGTGAAATTATTTTCTGTTAAGTCGACTTTGAGGTTAACTATCTAGTAAGGAGGCCTACAGCCTGCTCTTAAAGTCGGAGTTTCAGAAAGTTCGAAGATCATTATTTAACCACAACTGTAATTGATTTACTTAATGTTACTAAGTATTTGCCATGTAAGGACCTTCTGACACGAGTATTAAATAAAGTGTGATCGTTGAAAGGCAATTAAAAAAATCGTTTTACAAAACTTTTCGTTTAAGTATAACAAACATCCATACATCATTAACGATTTTACGTTTGTTATATTATTAGTTATGAGTATAAGGCGAAAGTTTCGATACTTTTAATCAACTACATTCTCACGGCTTTTTAAATATCATGAAAATAAAATCGATACTAAATTATCTCGACAGTTGCATAGGGTAAAAATGTATCAACAATTGTCTTTAGTGAAAACGTGAGAGTATTTTCAAACATCACTTGTTTTAGTGATGTTTGAAAATACACTCAGGAAAATATCTTTTCAATGAGTCATTAAGCTATACTAGTGAAGTTCCAAGAAGGCTGTATGTTAATTTAGTATCGATATAACTCGATGCCTAGCGTTCTCGACGAACTAGCCGGTTCTGCTAAGTGTTGGAGATCGTAATAAACCTATCCGACTGACGGCGGGAAATGCTATAAACACATTCTCAGTAATAAAAAGATTTAAATTAGTAGCTCGCTTTTATCACCATTGAGTGAATTCCAAATTCGTTCGGTCGGTTTCTAAATTAGTTCGTCGTTATCTTGAAGGCTCGGTATCGTTTACCGCCATGTTGAGTGAAAAGACACAACAGTACCGACTGTAGTCAACAGCAATACTATTCGGGAGATCTTCATCTTCAAAATCGTGGAACTGTAATTAAATTTTCTAAACAGTTTCACTTAAGCAGTCGTAATATATTGCCTTAACACAACTGCACAAATGATCGATCACAGGTTAAGCTATACTTGATACGGTCGCGGAAAGCGCGCTAATTTGTGGCTTCCGGCTTTTATTGACACATCTTTGACAGTCCTTGTGTGAAGACCAGTCTGACTAAATGGTATCTGGTAAATAGATTTGGAGGGTCTGATAGGGAGTCACTCCTTGTGAAACAGTGGTTGTAAGTTGCATCCGGTTAGACTGGAAGTCGGCCGTAACATACCTGGGAAAAGGCTAGAATAATGATGATGATTTTAATTTCCCGTTCGTTTCAAAAGAGTTAATTTCAACTCCACATCAATTGATTGTCAATAAAATACAGGCCAGAGGTTAAATCCTGATTAGTAGTCACTATAAAAGTTTACATCGCCAAGAAAACTACACTTAGGCAATCGAGGTAACGATGTTAAACGATTTCCGTGTCCGCTTTCAAAAGACGTTTGAGTAAACCCGGTAATGTGGGTAATGTTATTCCAAAACTGCATCGTTGTGGTCAGAACTTTATAATTGGATTTTTTGCTATCTGTAGTTAAAGTAACTATAAAAAGTCACGTGTCGCGGGTTCGATTTGACGAGGAATGTTTGCCTCGTCTGGATGTCTTTGTGCATGTGACTTGAATGCTTGTAAAACCCCCCGCGACACAAGGATTATTGCGTTAATGCTGAAATCTTATTTAAAACAAGCAGTAGTATCCCTTATTCCTAAATAATTGAAATTCTTGGATTTGAAAAGTTTATATTCAATCGATTCAGCTTTCAAGACAACCAAAAGATTTACAACCTACACATGAGATTAAAAATAATGAATGAATTGCATTGATCATTCATTCAGCCTCGCGTGTTTAAATCTTGAACTTTTTTCTCTGACGTCGTCCTTTACTGACGTCACATACACCGCATCACTGCATGCGTCATCGCTTTGTATTTTAAGTCTAGACTAGCCTCGGGTGCGCTTAACGGCGACCAGTAGCCGCGCGTGACGTCATCCCACACCGTCATTAAGTATAGCCGTATACAGACCTATAAAATATGGTTTAATTATTGACATACATTTTTTTTTTTGTGGAAGGTGCTAATATCGACGCCATTTTTGTTCACTCGTATTCATCTGACATAACATTTTCGACGATTCCAAAATCATTGGAAAGGCTAGACATCCCATTATAAGTACTTAATACTTTTAACACTATTTTGCTAGCCCCTCTTCTATTTCTAAGGATAAAACCACATTGATTCCAAAATTCGTCTGCAGCGATCAATGTCCTTGCGCAAGACACTTTCACTTGCCAACTTATAATTCATATGGCGTACTTCAACACTTCATTAACAGTCGTTTGTCTATTAACAAAAAGTGTATGAGGATAAACAATATTACCGTTAGGCATTAATGGAATTACCTGCTTTCTCCACTTTGTTTAAAGTTTTAAACGACAATGTGAAGTCACGTGACTAGGTTCGGGTAAGTTCGGCTTCACTCGGGTGTATTCGGCTAGTAATTGTTAAGTTATAGTACGATAGATATGAACGGTATGTTGATTGTAAGATTTGTATGAGTGTGAACTACAAAGTATCATCCAGACATTGAATATTATGTTACGTATGACTGCAACATGACATCGACGGGCCTGTTGGTCTAGTTGTTAGTCACCCTGACTGCTATACCGGAGGTCGTGGGTTCGATTTCCGACCAGGACAAATGTTGTGTGATGAGCATGATCATTTGTTCTGGTGTCTGGGTGTAATCTATCTATAATATGTATGTATTTAGAAATATATGTATAAGTAAGTTTATCAGTTGTCTGGTTACCATAACACAAACTCTGCTTAGCTTGGGATCAGATAACCGTGTGTGAGTTGTCCCAGGATATATATATGTATATATAATTATACGGATACAGCAGTCTATACTCAATTACAACTGTTTCTTGAAATCTCTACCCAAGGATTGGACTTGTTTTTCATCTCATTTTCTTAATCATTATTTTTCAAACGACTTCAAAATGGAGAAGGTTCCTAATTTCATCAAGTTTGCCTCAATATTTTTTTATTTGAAGTCGGTTTCGTTTTTGTTTTCAAAATATCATTACTTACACAAAAAAAACATACAATGTAAAAATATTAATACACTGTAAAGACACGACTAAGACGTGATATGAAAGTATTAAGATGTTATTTTATTGCAACTTAAAATACAAACCCGCAACAGGTAACCAACTAAAAAATAACAGCACCGTGGGAATAAAACCCGCATCCCAAACGGAACCCAAACTTCACAGCTAGAAAAACAATGCAAAAAGGTTTTTATCTATCGACCATCGAGTTCCAGTTAAAATAGACAAATTCTACCTGACCTGACTCACCGCGTTCGCGCCATAATGACCAGAACTGTCATTCTACCGCGCATGCGCGCCGAGCTCGCACGAAACCCGCGTGTGCCCGCCATTTTTAATTAACATCAGTGTAAACACACAAGTTTTGAATTAAAAAAGTGTTAAAGTGATAAAAGTGACAATGGTGCGTACTTTTAAACTAGTGGGGTGTTTCAAAGTGCCGAAACGTGGTAGTAAAGTGGTACCGGCGTCGAGTGGCGAGGGAATTTTCACAATCGACATGTCTTCGACGTCTACTTTGGATGTTGTTGTAAGTAAATTGCAAAATAAATAACTAATTAAGTGTAAAGTTCAGTTTGTTTAACATTTGTTATGATATTTTGATAGCGGAGTCTTGAATAACAGCTGTTTTGGTGTGACGTCACTTAATGTAAGAGATTGTGTGGAATATGAATATGATTGGTTATTCGGCAGTGCACATTCAAGGCGCGATCAAAAATCTTTAGCGCAGATTACTAAATATATCGTAATCTTAAGATTACCGGTAACATTATAATATATTTAAATACCTTAGTAACAACTACATACCTGTTGAATTACGACTATTTAGGTAACTATTAACCAGTTCAAAAAGGCTATAATTTCAATTCATACTTACCTTTAACGCAGATGACCTTGAAGGATTTAAAAATACGTGATAACCACGCGAATTCACGACTTTGGTGATCGTTTATTAATTGATTAGTCTCTCTGTAAGACGTAATAAATGAACTATATAAGTATAATAATATCCGTTTCTAAGATTTATTTATTAAATAATTACTCAGTGACTAAGTATTTACCTATTAGCATTTGTAAGTTACCAGTCAGCCAGGCTGTTTAAATAAATCTGGTATATTATATTTTAAAAAAAAGTCAGGTAATGTGAAATTCTGGTTTCCACCTCATTGCACTTAAATTGACATGCAGACAGGTTGCTGACCTTTTTGGAGGACTTGTTGTTGTTCAGATCAACAACAATGTACATACCAAAATATTTGTTGAATAACAAAAAAACCCTTCGAAGTCCGAATCAATTTGGCACGTTATTGTTTTGCTAATGAATGAAATATCCTAATTTCTTATTAAGCTTTTATTGAATAATTTGAACAAGTGACTTGAATGAATGGGTTACCGGGCATTACGAACGTTCTCATTACAATCTCATTATTTTATCACCTTTTTAACCGACGACGAAATAAAGGCGGTGTTTCGATTGATTGTTTACGAGCTTTCTTATTCATACAACTTAGTTGAGATTACTCAATATGTCACGTTAGGTGACGATATATCGGATGCAAATGCTAAGTTAAAAGTTTATCTGCTAAAATTAGCATATTCAGATGCAAGAGAAAGTCGTTGTATAACCGCTAATTTTGTAACGTATGCTTCATCAGTGTTGTTACAAATAGGTATTATACCTCTATGTAAACAGTACATTTATCTACATCTAACTATCTTTTGTGTCCATCTAAAAGTTTTCTCAAAGATATCGTCGATCAGTTAGCTGCTATATTCCTATGATTTCACCCAAACGCTATACGTATACCGGTTGTAATACTCGGAAAATTATGATCGTGCTCATCACACATACATTTGTCAGGGTGGGAATCGAACCCATAGAAGTCGGAGCCACTAACGACAGGACCTACAGGCAAGTCATCCATTGCGTATGCAGGTTAGGAGAATTTTGTCTCTAGCAGCCAAATCCAGCGGTGTTTAAAAACTTAAAAATCGCCAATGGAACGTGAGCAATCAGTCGAGATTTAATTCAATGAGCATCGTAATTTTAATGGAATTTGGTTTAAGGTCAACTACTTATTAAATACTTGTTGCAATAACACAATTTCGTGGAAACTGGTTTTCGGTCAGCTGATTTAAACGTCACATCTGTTACAATAAAAAATCTCTTTCAATAAATCTTTATTGATTAATTTTCAACTCTCAAGTAAATACAAATATGATTCATCTCGCTTTAAACTGCAATCATATAGTTTATTGAGGATAACTACTGTCTGGTCTTGACTTAAACAAAAAAATATAATTGATTCAGCGAGTGTGCACCAAGCAAGGTTCTTTTTTATCGCATGATAGCTATGACGAGCATGTATTAGCTGCACCTGCAACATGAACCAAAGCAAAAAATGTATATACTTAGAATGAATAAATAAAACAAAAACTTCGGGCGAGGATTTCAGGCGCGATCCCCGCATTGGACAAGCGTTTGTGCAATCCACTATTGCTTGTCACAATTCTGGGTGTCCTCAGTCCTGGTGTGTATTAAGTGTTTTCGAAACTCCTTGATATAAAGGGATAAAGTGCCTTAGTGCGATAGTCGTCTTTTTTATAGTTGTTGAAGAGAAACAGCGCATTATATAGCATAGAAGTATGTCTCAGTGATGCTGCTAAACTCCAGAATATGTTTTGAATGCATTTGGAGATCAATAGCTCCAGTCTTCATAACTTACTAATGGAAAGATAAGAATAAAAATATTAAATCCCCAGCCAGAGCTTCCATCCCCCACAACTTTTAAAGGGTTCGTCTGTCTGTTTTTTATTAAACATGTCTAAGAACACTCGCACATAATTACTTTTAATGCAAAACAAATTGAATTGAAATCGCCAAAGCCGTTCAGAAGCCACGATACCACAAACCGACAGACAGAGGGAAATATAGACATACAAACAGATGCGGAGATTCACGTCCAACTTATAACACCACTATTTTTGCTTCGGTTTTTAAAAACAACACCAAGAAGGGCCCAAAGAGAAAGTATAACAGTTGTCACTCTTTTGCGCACTGGCTAAGTCATTCACAGAACCATTAAACGATATTGTTTACTACAAACTAAATATAGTATTTTATCTGTTGAAGACGTGTCTCGTGTTGCGCAGTAAATTAACACCACGCATACGAATAACATTTATATGACAGAGTTATTTAGTTGTGCGATAACATTCGATCTTATGCAGGAGCTAATTGATTCAATAGGTGGAATAGAACTTAATTAAGTATTTATATAGATACATGTGTATGCTTGGTTGTATTTTTTAACGTCTTCCACACTAAGGAATGACACCCAGCCTCAGGACAAACACATTCGCGGATCGCACAAACGCGGGGACCGAACTCGCGACGCGTCGCTCGCTGGGCGACTGGGTTTGTCTCCTCACCTTAACTAGTCCATCCGTGCAGTTAAAGCAATGACTTAGTGTGTTTTGGTTCATAGCTAGTCGATTCGACAATTTTAGTTAGGAAGCTAAGAATGTCTAATATTATGTTGCGTTAAGTTGAGATACATGAGAAGCCATTCTCTTGTGCTTGGTTGTAGATTTTGCTCCATAGTTCATGACTCAATGGACAAGTATTAGGACTATATTTGCTTCAACACAATGCAAAAACGTTCTAATGGTATTCAGATATTTATCTTTGACTCGAACGCCAGTCCGCTTGCTCTCTTACCATCAGATGCCTACCATTGTAGAAATGAGACAGCGCTCCAGGCTGGTCATAGTGTCCTCTCGCTTCCTCCATATCACTAGGTTTCATCGATAATTTTAAATTTGGAATATTAAGTAATTATTGTAAGAACTTATTTTTTATTTTATTTGTACAATACATCCATACCATCTTATAAATACAGATTTATCTAATGTTGTCTAAAAAGGAATAACCAAAAAGTCACAGGCAAGCAAAATCAAAAATTCCTTCTAAATGTAACAATAGAAATATTAATTAGTACTCATTTAAATTGCTCAATCTCAATTAATGATCTACAAAAAAATGAAGCATAATTGCATTAACACTGTCACTTAAACTTTCGTTATGGTTTCTTAGAACTCAAAGCAAGTCTGGTGAAAGTTAATTTAATGGGCAAAGGAAATGAACTGCCATAATGTACTATTATGACGGTCCATAATAAACTGATTATAATACCAGCTGTAGGTGTCAACATACTTATAATGAGGTTCAAATTGACCTTGAAGAATGTATTCGCAACCAACTAAACACAGCTGTCACTATGTGAAAATTGATTTTGAGAAAGTTTTGCAAATCGTCCGAAATATTTTTCCTTGGTAACAAGGTAACTTTTTCTCAAGTATATGCTCCAGTTTTCTATATTGTTATTGCTTGCCTCACATGTATTGTATCCCACAAGATTTAGGTGATTCTCTCTTCTCTGCAGCTGCCCTCTCTCTCTGAAGCCGTGAGTTTGAAATTTCACGAAATCTCCAGAAGTTTACAAAATTGAGTTGGTCTCATCCTATCGTCTTTTCACGAAACCATGTGACTTAGATTTTTACTTTCATACATTCAAGCAATTTGATTAGCGTCAGACGGTAGAAAGAGCGGTCTTCAACGGGCTTTAAATTTATTTTTTTTAATCAAATAAATGACATTTATTTTGTCGGGTCCGATATATTTTGCATTCATGTTTGAGATTTTTACAAGCCTAATTCTTTTAAGGGAATATTATTTTAAATAATTAATAGCAGGCACCTTTTCAATTACAAGGTATCAAGAATCTTAATGAAGTTTTTTGTTCCAAGAAAATGCCTTAACAGTAACTAGGCAGGAATGATTAATGACTTAAAGACATCTTCAAAAGTTAAAACCCCAATCAGTGGTCGACCGGTCATAACTCATTTTATCTAATCTCTGTTGGAGATGCACTTAACAGACAAATAGAGAACAGTTTCATTTGTTTACATCTTACAAAAATAAATTCCACTGATAGTAGTGGTTGTATACTTTGAGATTATTTTTAGGGTTCCGTATCCAGGGGGTAAAAACGGGGGTATCCATCCCGTATCCAGGGGGTAATATTAAGGTCGAGGTTCAGCAACCATACTTACGATCGTAAATTTTTTGTTATCCGACTAATAAATTTGACGGAACCCTCACTGTTGTGAGAACGACTTGCACATGCCTGATTTTTTATAAAACTTGAAGACAAAAATTATCTTTATTGCATCAAGTTGTATAAGTCAACTCTATTTGAATTCAGATTCAATGTAATAACAATTTAAGGCGTTGATTAAAATGCCTTAAGAGCAAAATTCCTTTAACACTAGGTATTAATACCATCAGTACCGTGAAGATGTAAATGTCATCGCTTGATCTGGAATAATCTAGATAAAATTAAACGACGGTTTAATAAAGTTTCCATCGTTACCAGTCTACTCAGGTTAGATGATCCCGTTAATAAAGTCGCAGATAAGAAAAGAGGTTTGATTTTAAAACGTGGCTTCTCTTTTATTTATTTTAAATTACTGTTATCCTTACAATTTTATCCTGAATTCCTTAACAAGTTTATCCTTAGAACTTCAACAAAAAAGTTTTTTGGGAGAAATAGATTGTCTTAATAAAATAAACACCGTGTACCAAAAATCTTTCAAAAATGCACCAAGAAATTATGAACTCAGCAAAAATTCTGCCACGTCATTACCTAAGAAGTGATGTAATTACCTATAAATGAGGAGCAATAAAGAGTATGCAGTAATCATAAATAGGTTGAAACCGATAATCTTGGAGATAGGAAGTTACTTAGAAAACTGGTCATAAGTGTTCACGAGTAGGACGATATAACTTAATAGTCGTACGGTACATGACAATCTCTTAAGAGAAATTAGATTTACTCGGTATAATGTTGAGAGGCTCAATCTTGAAGAGCATCTTAATTAAACATCTAATAGAACTGCAATTTTATAGCAGATGATTACCCAGAATATGTTGATTGTTGGCTTTTATGTAGAAACCAGGATAATGGTCTATTCGAACATTGAGATTCGGATCTGTATTATATATATGCAAGTTACGAGTATATTATATTATATAGTTAAAACCTTTCTATGATTATAAGCGGTGTATAGGAAATCGACATATTTTTTTTGTCTTGATATCCCAATTTATTAGGTACTGGAATTTAGTAAAAAAACATTCTATTTACTCTCTCTTGGAGATAGTCATTTCTATAGGTTGCAGCTGTACTCTAAGAATTACCACGCATTTTTGAACATCTAGTCAACTCTTTATTAAATATCTCTCGCATTAAAAAAAAATGAATTTTTATTTATTTATTATTTATTAATTTATGTCTTTGCTCAGATTGCGGAGATAACGTGGTTTTATAGTCGGCTAAATTGCAAAGCAACAGCAAAACTAGCGTTGGTTAAAGCAAAAACAACTTCTGTAAGAGATCTCGCTACTTTACCTGGCTGTTTAGATCCTCCATTGAATACTGAATTTGGGAGGTATTTTGAAGGAGTTTAAGGTTCATTTTTATTTGTTGTTTCAAAGGGCTTTGTAGAAAATATTCCGAATAGTTGCTATTGGGAATTCCTTTGTGGATGTTTCATAGTTTGAGCAACAATATTACACGCCTTTGTGGTAGCTGCGGTTATTTTAATAGGATTGTCACGTACGGAGTGTAGGGTACTTACCTAGCCATTCAGGTGAACATGGAATGTGCCCGTTTACTAAGCATACCTATTAGGGAGATTAACAATTAGGCAAGAAGTTTTGAACGTTATTTTTTATTTTGATTTTTTATTTTACTATGAGCGGCACCCCTAAATTATAGCAAAATCAAATAACAATAATAATAGTATTTAGGTACCGTGCTAGAACAGAAACATATTTTTCAAGTACTCCAAAGATTGAAGGCAGAGTTAAATCTATTAATAAAAGCTAAATGATGGACAGACAACTTAAACTCCATGTAAAATCCAAACACATAATACAAGCTTCCACGGAACCGATTACAAGAATTCTTAAGCGCACTCAGCAATGGGCCAGCAATTTGCGAACACAGCAATTATTATAAAGCATATTACTGTGGGGTTTCCAAGCGGCGCCAATCCGTAACGGTATTGGTAATTTAATATGCTTGAGTTTAAAGATCAGGGAAACTAGTAATTTTTGCTTTTTGCAGTCTTGGGAACATCTTCAAAGAGATAAATAAATGTAATGAAAGGATTTCTGCATTTCTTGTTTAAGAGATTGCTTTATAAGCTTCGTCAGACCTTTATTTCAGTGTCTTATTTTAGTATAACTTTAGGGGAAGGTACCTGTCATTCTTAAAAGCGTGCACAGGGATGCAGGTCCAACATGAAGAGACCTTGTTGAGAAGGTTATTAGTGTCTTTATTTTTGTAAAGGCTTGAGATCTAATCTGGTTTCCTTCTTCTTCATTATTTTTTCTGTTAGATACATTTGTATTTTTTTTCGATCTATACAAAGGTTATTATTACCTAATATTTGGTTTAATACGCTTGCAGCTAATTAGCTGATGCGTGTGAATAAAATAGCTTGTAGATTTCTGCCTTGTCCAATCTGTTCTTGAAGCTTGATAATGTCAGTCTATGTTAGTCGAATCGTAGATCGTCAATACTTAAAATACCAAAACCGGTTCCTATTTCTGTCTATGTGAATTGAAATGCTTTATTTTGAACATGACACACCGCTGTCTCGATTCTGTCTGGTCAATTAACGGGCTTTCCCGAGTTCGTCACCCACAACTTAATACGTAAATTGAGACATTTATTTACGTCTAATGTTCTATAAATACTATATACAAAGTATACATTGGTGCAATACATCTGACTATTGCTAGCTCAATATCTGATTGATGAATTATTCAAGCGAAAGGTCCTTTATAAACGAAAACAAGTTATGTTTGCCACTCCGGTTTACTTGATCATCAGTCATCAAGCTTGCTAATAGCTGAATAAGAATTTGAGGTGAGATTTCTTTTCAACAATAGAAAGTAAAATGCACGTACTGCTAGTAACGAGAACCAATCAAATCCTGACTAAATAAAGAACACCTATAATAACATAAAGTAATAACCATTGTTTACAAAACATGTAAAATCAACAGCCACGATCCCCACTGCAGGCATAGGACAAAAGACCAGCCGGCTTCCTGTCATTCATACTCTTACAAATGAGCTAGCCGTGTTGCAACCGTCATGTTTGACTGGAAACTAAAGGTCATATAATTATACAATAGTAATGCATTGAAATAAACATGTGCGTTACGTTAGAGATTACAACGTACGGATGGCGTCATCGATCACGTTTTGTTTAGGTTTTAGTACTTTTTTACAAGTTTCTTGGCCAGTTACTGGAATTATCTTTGAGCAAAAATCCTGTTACAAATCGGAACGATTTCTTGGAGATCAGCTGCACTTATAGGCGTAATTTCAGTGGAAAAGGTGTTAAAATGAATAAGGATGTTATGATTATAATTAAAAAGGGTGTTGGTTTTGGTCATCCAAATAGGAAAAGCCGAAATAACTTATATGGGCTCCTTTGGACATGGCCTGACACAAAGAGCATGGAAAGGACATGGGTGGATTTTAGTCAGTAAAAGTCAGACATACCCGCTCAACAGAACGAGAGGAGTTACTTGATGATCTTATAGTCAGAAAAAAGGGGTTCTTTGAGGTCTAATGAAAAAAGGACTTGAAAAAGTTTCACTAAAATTATTTCGCAATATCTTTAACCGTCCAAGGAACTGATAGCTGCGAATCCTGTTTATTTAATTGACGTTTCTGTTTCGTATCCTGCGCCTTGATAATTGTAGGCAGACCAGTTTCTCAAGGCGATTCAAGATCTGTTATAGTTAAAAACCCATAAATAAGCCCAGAGGCTCTACCACTTACTTACTTTTACAGTAAGACTGTTGCCGTTGTGGAACAAGGACCATATTCTATGGCGATATAATACTGTCTCGTTTCCAGAAACATGCACAGCAGTTTTACTTAAATAGTGGTAGGCTTCCCAAACCAGCCTTACCCAAGCGACATGTTACATTATATCATGTATCGAATCAATTATTTGTTACTTATTTGCTTGTTATTTATTCCAAAGAAATATTAAAAGGAATAATTTTTTTGTTTTCAAAATATAAGGTTTTAATTTCAGGTATTTTTAGGCATTTCTGAAACATTAATATGCATAACTAGAGTCATCAAGGTTAGTCACGCATAGTGATTGAATTATTGAACGATTTTAGAATACGAGAGTAATTTGAAACTATAATTATGCTTGAGCTTGCTTAAGTCCAATTATCTATTTATGGGTTCGTATAAACACTGACGGCATCTACAGTATGATGTATTATGGGAAATATTCTGAATGATTCCATATTGGTATGTTTCTGCTTATCCGTAAAAGCGAAACTGGGGTCGAAGTCATGACTTACAACATTACTTATGCATGAATGGCTTGGAGCCTAAGGCTTGGGTTTATTCATCTAGGCATGAATGGTAATTGGTCTAAGCTATTAGCTCTTTTAAATAGGGCCAGTGTTAAGTAATTTATACCATTTTCGTAGCGTGGTTTTATTGATATTATATCGCAACAATACGTCGTACCAAAAGTGAAAAAGAAGTTTTACTATTCACCTTTTGCTAGTTACATTTTCGCTCTAGTCTCTTCATCGAACCTATTTTTAGATCTATAACTGGATACTGATATTTGAAGACTTCTTAAAACCTCACCTTTCTCATTCCCACTACCTGACTATATATTGGATACTATTTCATTTTGCTGAAATAGCCTAGTCGCAAGACTACTACTGCCAAGCCGTTCTCAGGGCACACATCGACATTTAAGTCTGCATTTTTGAAAATAAATATACTGTCAGCTTTCGTGTTACGCAACTTACGCAAGGCATGAAACACGTGGATTATGATATTTCTCATCTAGATACAGTTTATACTTTCTTCTTACCCATTCATTCACCAATTAATATTTTCACTTAATACTACTCTTTTTTTCGCAAAACCACAGTCATTCAACGTTAATATGTTTTGGTTTTCATAATTTTCTATAGAAAGCCGTGATTTATGTATCGCCTTTCGATGTCGACGGCTGGGTAACTCGAAGCCGTGTATAATAATTAGCCTTACCTCGTTGACAATGGTGGCTGATGACACGACTACATATGTATCACGCTTCTGTTTTATGTGGTAAGCAGGTGATATTGACCTACATTACGACGAAAAGATCTTTGTTTTTCTTTGCCTTGGTAAATAAGATATGTATATTTAAGTTTGTCAGTAGAAGATGAAAAGGATGGCAAACAATACGTTGGCCATTTTCCAAAAATGTAATACGTCACGTTGCCTTTTCAACACTCAATGAGTTGTTCGATGATTGAGGTACTTGCATAATTTTTTTTAGTATACCTACTTAAACTTTGCTAAGTATGCATTTTCCACCAAAATTCTCTTTCGTAGTAAAAGAAGAATCCCTCACACTAGTGACCTGATATCAAAAACTGATCTGAATTTCCAAAAAAAAAAACAAAAATGTATTAAAAAATCAATATCCGGTTAAAACGCATTACTCTATACGGAAGCAGTGTATAGGTCTATAACATGCCGTGTTTAATGGGGTTTGCCGCGTGACTCATGGCAAGGTTCACCGCAGACCGAAAGTGTATACAAACCATTTACCGATAACAATGAAAAACAAACTCTATATGACGAAGAGAATTCAGTGCATTATCTTTTAGTGTCTTTTAAGGTATTGGCATAGTAGCCTCTAATTTTCGAGAAGCCACTATTCGTAGAAATTATAATTTCAGTTTACGAGAATTTTAAAGTTATGTATCTTTAATCAAATGAATAAAATTTAATTATCAGATTTAAATAAAATACATCAAAACACTCGACTCATTTATGGAAGCCAAAAACAGTAAATTTTTGAATTTAACTAACGTATCGCGCACATAAGGACACCTGGTCTCTCAGTCTAAGTTACCCCTAAAACAATATTTGCCTTCGCCTGGCTTCTGTAATAACTGGTACGTTACACAACCTAGTAACCAAACAGGTTTATCATTTACTACAAACGTCATTCAATATTATTATGCTATAAATTTTACACGTTCCTTAATTGGTATTCTGTAATTCATTAATTATTTGGTTGATGCATTCAGTTGTCTGCCGCAATAGACAAGTTGTTTCTACAAAAGTTAATGATGGTGCAAATTGTTGTATTTGTAATGCAGTGACTAACATTAGTTTTTGAATTTGTCACGTGTCTTTAGATTTGTCACTTTAGATTTCCATAAAGTGGAAGTGGCTGGTGTCCCAACATGAGTTTGGGACATTTCACCAGCCATTGTGCTTAAACGCTTGTAGACATTTTGCTGGTTTGGGAAGACTATTAATCTAGCTATTAGGCCAGTCTCGGAAGACACCGGTCAATTGCGCGCGACATATTATACAAGTTAGTGTACATAAGCGTGTGCGCCAACACATTTGCACTTTCTGTTCCTTTACTCTCATAGCTAGATTTAAGAGTAATTCGTCTGTAAAGAGATCAGAAGCAGGACCCTCATTTCTATGAGCTTTCCGAAAAGCGGGAGCTGTTATATTTATTTTTAAACCCCACACCACATTCAAAAAGTCTGTGCTTGCCTTGTCGTCGAATTTGAGAACTTTGAGTCGACAGTCCAGTTTCTGATATTCTTATCAAACAGTTTTTTCGTACCGTATTGTACTAGCTATCGCCTCCAAACAACGTTTAGTCACGTCAAGTATATGTCGTGACAATCTTTCTTTTTCTGTTCACCTTCCAAAAAGAAAGCTGAACATCACAAAGGCGTTAACAAGCAGTTTCTCCTGGCGTGACTATCAAAAGAAACGATCATACCAAATTAAATTATCTGAAACAAGCTCGAAATAAAAGTTTACATTTAATTTGCACAACAAGTATAATTTAAAATGTTAATTGCTCCTAATTAACACGCGTTTAAATTAGACTCGTTTTTTTGTGACGTGGGTTTTTTCATTTTGTTGTACTTACATAGGTACTTGTTTTACACTAAAATACAAATGAAAAAAGTGAGACTAATAATAATATTTTTACTTGCACGAGTAGACAGTCTACTAAACAGATTTTATCAACAATGATAATTAAAATTGCAAATAAATGTATAGCTACAAAATATAAAGAATGGAATAAACTGTCAACTCTTAACGACTCATTCTGTCGCAATTTTTTGAACAAGTTGTGAACGGTTATCTTGCCTTCCATTCTAGATATACATTATTTAATCTTCAGAACTTAGTTTAGCCTTTCCTCAACAATAAATGTATGTGAAAACATGTCTATAAAAGGCACTTGTGTTCCATAATAATTGAAAAACACCTGAGGACCTACCACGACCTATTAATGTAGGACCGTTTCAGTTGTGTGAGCGAGAAATCGCTACACGCCTTAGCGCGGCATCTCCCTTCCACAGCTCCAATAATTTTACATAATAACTGGCGGTATACCCTGATCTTGACAGAACCGGTTGAACAAGCAATTGATGCGAAACTAATAGCCTTAAATACTGCGTATTAAATCGTTATTGATACGTTTGCCTAGAAATCGTTTACGAAAGATATTTTTTAAACGTTTACCAATACAATGTTGCTATGTTGGAAGAAATCTAGCTATTAGCATTTATCTTGTAACCATACGTTACTGAGTCGACTGGACATAATTATTTAATCTGGAAATTCACTTGTTTTAGGCTCTCTGCGTTATGTATGGTGTGCATAGAAAATATTTTATTTTTCATTGAAACAAATATATTTGTAAACCTATTACAATCAGAGACATAGGTATGTATAATGCTTTTTTAGAGTAAGTTCCCGTTCCCCAACGATTGAATATACAAATTGTATACATTCAATGCACTAGATGATTCGTGTCCACCATGTTGGGCGGCAGTTGGTTATAGATTTTCAAAATCGAATCAGTAGTTCCTGAGATCTTCCAAATATAGTAGTACCTACCGATATTTTCTCTTAAGTCATTGCCGAGTAATTTATTGTGATAAAATTTAATAGTTATTACGCCTTATCATTATTCATTAAGTCATCTTAAGTCTATATCTAATCGAATAGCGTGTGAACTGCGATTAGCATTAAAACTTGTTTACTGGCTTCAAAACAAGAACTGGATCATTATAATCTTAATCTTCAATCTGACTTACCGGTATTGAGGATTTTTACACACATATTATTATGTGACAACCTTTTAATAATCTGAAGTTATAAAGCCTATAGATAAAGACGAGTTTTTACATGATCCTCGATGAAGGGAAATGAGAAAATTTATGGTTTTAGCCAGTAAAAGACGCCCAAGATATAGACTTTATCTTCTCCAGATAAGTTGAAGTCTACCTCAATAAACTCTTACGATGATAAGGAATGCGTCAAATCTTTACAACCTGTTTTGTTACGTTTGTTTATGAAATGATTGACAGACAACGTCAGAGCAATTGTCTCAGGTGCTTGCCATGTGGAGGTGTTAGCAACCTTGAAACTTTTGTTTAGATACACTAATTCGTATCTTCAAAGATAATTTTTCGTAGTCTGATCAGTGTAAATAAGGCATATCGTTTTGCCCGGATTACTGGGTTGTAGAGGTCAGGTAGGGAGTCGCTCTTTGTAGAATACTGCTCCTAGGAGTGCTGGTTAGACTGGCTGGTGACCCCAAATCAGTCGGCAAAATGCTAGGATGAATGAAACATAAATTGTTTTCTCAGAATCTAGTGCCATTTAAAAGAGGTATTAGTTTCCCTTTTGTTTTCCCCAAATGATTTCGCAAAGGAAGACCACATATTTGGATGAAGTTAATGTTCATTTTAAGAAGTTTCGTGAGTCGCATTTATTAAATTTAACATACTTCACGCATATTTATCGGGAATATCTAGTACTAGTCGTGTGTTCCATTAAAAAAATGTGAGTGAAACGATGTGAAATAAACAAATTAATTCTTGTAGAACTCCAGAATCTCAATAACAGGATTCTTCATTCTTACCTAAATTGTTGGTTCTGTTTCTAATAAACCTATGTATTTAATTTCTAAGAATAGCCTATTGGAAGCACTGACGTGTTCCATCTTGCTACCTGGGATTTAATTTAGCTCTATAGCTTATTTACCATAAGATGACTGTACAGTATGCGATTTTATCGGACGAAACCAATATTTATCGTGCTTTAGTTGACCTTAACTTTTTGTTGGAATTCCTTTTGGCTGTAATCAATTGCAGATGAGTATTGCTAAGGTGACAGATAATGTTCACATGAATATTAGGTTCGGCTTTGGTAGTTTGTGGGTAATCTTAGGTAGATTAATAAAAGCCGTAATCTGTGACCATTGGCTATTCTTGTATACAATTTGCCTCGAAATTCATGTGTTAAAGCGTCCTACTGTTGGACAAAAGCTTCTCTAGTACAGAGGCAATTAGCGGATAGCCGAGTGCTTCAGCTCACCGCTCCAAATTTACTGGGAGTCGTTCGATCCCTGCTTAGGAAAAACTATTGTGTGATCCACGAATGCTTGTCCTGACTTCGGGTGACTTTGTGCATGTAACTTGAATGTTTGCGAATTCTCTCGCAACACAAAGATTTAATTTCTTAGTGCGGTTTTTTAGTCTTCTATCTGGTACCCCTTCCTAGAAATTTAATGATTGCTGGGAATCGACACACAATGTTTGCGCGAGATTTCTGTTACAATTTATAAACAAAAGTAGACTGGTCAAACAGCATACTTCTTTATCGAAGGCCAGAACGGAAATTAATACAAAAACTAGTTCAAATAAAAACAATAAAAAACAAGATTCTCCGCTCGTAAAATAACACTCATGATTATTCATGATTTTGTAGGAACTGATTGTATTAATCATAATTAATCGATTTTTAAATTGGTTTCAAATCGATTCTTACTTTGGATAACAAACTAAATTCTTGGTAAAATTTATGAGAGGGTTCAAAAATGTTGGGTAATTTCGACGAAATTAAGTTTAAAATATTTCCAATTAATTTATTGTTTATAAATGGGTTGGAGATGACTTCGGATATAGCCGTCCTCAACGAACTAATGAAATTTCGAGTCTATTTTATAACTTAAAAAGTCTTTAAATAAGCTGAAAACCAGGCGTTCACTTAATAGTAAAACTTATCGAATTCGGTCGTGTGGGCTCCCAGTAAAAGCGTATTGGAGTTACACTTCCTTTCACATTTATATGTCGTGGTGACCTTTCGGTTCTATGCATGCACGATTTGCAGGTTCGATCAACAAGCAAGTACAAATGTTACTATTTCCTAGGAATATTTACTTACTTATTTAATTATCCTAAGACACTACTCATAAACGGTGAAGTCAAAAAAATAAAACATCTTGAAAAACGCGAGGTCCAAGAAATTTTGACGATAATCACGAGCAGTGGTGATCAATGCTCAAACCTACCCCATATGAAGCCTGCATGCCCAGCAGCGAGACGCATTCAAAACAGTATGGATTAGGTCATACGCATAATATTTGAGTGCGATACGGTTCCAACATAGACATTCTAAATACATAATAATATATTAATCTTAACATTCAAATGTAATGTCTAGCCTATTTCACGCCACTTCGCAATACCAAATCAAACCATACCAATACAACCTGAGTCACGTAACTTACCTATCCCTAACACGAAAAGTGAGATTATTGCAGGTGTGAGAGCGAGACAGGACGATACACAACGTATATCACCATCTCCCTCCCACAACAGCAATGGACTAACTTAAAAAAGAAGTGGTAGGGACCTAGTAAGGAATTAGGTTTAAGAACCATAAACCGCGGTATTGTTAACTCTGTTTATATTTAACTATTTATAAGTAGGTGAGTTCAAACGACGTCGATAAACCTATTTTCGTAATTTGATTGTTGAATCGTGTAATTGTTGTTTGACATGGTATAGGTACAATCGATTGTTTGGGTTTTGTGTGATTATTGTAACTGGCTAATTGACTGAAAAACTATAATTAGAACGACAGAGAAATTTAAAAAAAAATTGGATACCAGAATTTTTAATCACACCATAAAAAAAATAGGATAATAAAACGCAACAAAGATGGAGTAAAGTATCGAAGTGGGGGCCACGAATGTACTTTGTTGGTAAACAGCGCAATGATAATGTAAGTAACATGAGATTTCAAGTCACTGTTTCATCTCCAGACAGAAAGAGACCCAGACTCAGGACTTGCATTCTTAGATTACACAATTCAGGTCGTCCAGCACGAGGATCGGAGCCCCCGACACGCCGCGGCGTGGTGACCTCTACCACTAGGTACTCCGAGAAATAGTCTGTTCAGGTAAGACTGGAAGCCAAAAGATGAAAAGAATATGGCAATAAGGCTACGTAGAAATATTATGAAACAAGAAAAGTTTCAATTCTCTTCAACTTTGAATTTGTTTGGAGAGATTCCGCTTCTCACACCTGTCTTATAACAATACGACACCTATTAGACAATGTCTATAACATTCGATCTGATAATGAAATCTTAATGAATGAAACATTGAACAATGGATCATTTACGGAAGTACATCCAGGTTAAGACATAATAATATGCGGAAAAATGATATCTTCAGTATAATAGTCTCTAAGGCGTAAGATTTTTACATAAACCGATAATTCCATGCCAAAAGGTCTGTCTGTCCGAACGTTTGAACGTTAAAAAACATTTTAAAAGCTTTTTTTACATAGTTCTGTGTCAGATCCCACTGCAAGGCAAAGACCTGCCAGATCTCTGAATCTTTTGCGATTTTCGGTCACTGGTTGCTGACCAATTAAGAAATGGTGACCAATTTTGGTTGCAAAGATTTTTTTCCTAACGTGTAAATCCTTTTTGTTCGAAACGCTCAGTGTCGCGAGTCCAACTTTCACGTAAACAGTTTCATAAAAATGAGATATAAAGTTAGATCTTATCCAAAAATGCGTGGCTTAGCCTTCTTTTCTGGAAAATATGTCACGTGAATAGATGACAAAAGGAAACCCATAAATACATGGGCGCTTGCAATAGGTAACCATTATCTGGTAAATAGTTAATGACTAGAACAAATCAAGTGATGAACAAACCATTAGGTCATATTAGTCAGTTAATATTGTCTGATATCCAAGGTCTGGGAAATAAGGAATTTTCCATTAACACCCTTTTATATAATTAAGTGACGAATGTTACTTCGGAAAAATAATTATAAAGATACTTATAGGATTGAAATATACATTAAGTGTAATACTTGATTTTATTTATGAAAAATATCGCCACTAGAAATAGTTTTTTTGCTAGAAATCCCAATAAATGTGAATACGTGATTAACAATAAAATTCATAATCCCCATTTATTTACTCCATTTGTTTGTATCCTTATGTAAGTACGAGTATGTGTTCTGAAATGAAATGAAATTGAAATGAAATGAAATTATTTATTCTGCAAATAGGATATTTTTTATCACTTTTACATGTCTTTTTTGAGAACGATGGAGCCGACATTTCCTAGCTGAC
The DNA here is from genome assembly GCF_003590095.1 of Trichoplusia ni. NCBI lineage: Eukaryota > Metazoa > Arthropoda > Insecta > Lepidoptera > Noctuidae > Trichoplusia > Trichoplusia ni. The sequence goes on from NC_039479.1 coordinate 1,570,675, forward strand.
TACCCTAAGAAGAAATGTCGAAACAAACTCAGGGGTCGCAGTCTCTTTTAAAGTCCAGACAATTTTCAAATTCGAGTGTATAAACTAATGCAGAGTATTCTGTTATCCTACATGAGCTGAATCTAAATCATCTTAATATAAATACATTATAACATCTAACTACTCAAGGCCGGACTAATCTGGTTGAAAATGCTAAACAATTAATAGTTTAGTTGCTCTCCCATATCAAGTGTCTAAACTATTTGTATTATACTCATTAATTAGCAAGTAGGTATTATGTATTTTATTAATCATCAAATAAAATACTCTGATCATAGTACAAAAGCCATAGTATCGTAAGTCGGTTTAAAGTGTACAGCGCCATCTAGCGTCGAGTAGAATACTTAAACTCTAACTTTATCTTCAGTTACGCCATCTATGAAGTAGTAGCTCGTAACTTAACTTTGTTAATATCAGTAACTTCCGCAAATTTTCTGACTATAGCGATAACTTTACATTCTTTTAACGAATGGTAAGAAAATTAAGTAAATGGGCTATTTGTGAAAAGCTGTTTTCGGCTTAAGTAAGTATTAAGTTTTATAGCTGGGCACATTGTGCACAATACCTTGTTTGCATACAAAAAAATTACTAAAAATCTTCGTAAATTTTTTGTCAACGCTATAGAAATAAACAGCGAGCATCCGTTGTGTTGCGGTGTGGGTGTACGGTCCCTCCAATTTTTTAATTCCACTCTGAGAACCAGCGGGTTCAGGCGCTCAGCCGACCACGGGCACAACAAACGCCAGTCGGCGAATGCACAGCGCGCTATACAAACGCGCCTCGATTCCCGCGCTCTTTCAAATCTCGAACACATTTACGCATCGAACATAGACACGATAAATTTGTGTACTTTGGAATTTCGACTTTTTTATTGCTGTTTTATTTTTTCATTGATTATTTTCGGACAGTGAGAGTGGTTAGTGAGGTGTTTATCTTTTTATTTTGTTTTTTAAATAAAATGTTTGCGGATACCTTGTGCTGCATTTTGGGCTAGTTTTGCTGGTCGGAATATTATTTTTGGTGAGTACGCTTAGTGTTAGAAAATTTTAATTCTGCTAAAATTTATATAATCAACTTTTGGTCGTAATTTATTTTATTTACTTACTTTTTTTAAATACAATTTTATAATTTTATTTTATAAATACCTGAATAATATCAGTTGAAAATATTTTTTTTTATCAATGCAAGAAAAAGTGCGATGTCAAAAAAAAAGTGCATTCGGTTGTTGAACTTAGTTATTTAAATTGTTTGCATATACCTAATTGTTTATTATTTGTAAATGATTCCACTCGTTTTTAACAATATTTTGGTTTACTAACTAATACTTGCTGGCATATTAGCTTGCTAAAATAGTTTAATTAAAAGAATGTATTTTCATCCAGTAGTTGTTTGTAACACTTTAAAGACTATTTTCATTTATCAAAACGTTTGTTTTGGTTGCAATTTTAACAGAACTGCTTATAAGTATTTTAATTGCAAAGATAAAAATTATATCACTAAACTAATGTCAAAAGTCACAATATAAATTAGTGACGAAATTTTATTAGGTAGGTACATACTTTAGTTTATCACATCTGTCCAAAAACTACGCTACTAAAAATAACTTATAGCGTCTTAAACCTAAAAGACTGAATTATAAGTAAAGAAAAAATATATAATAATCAAACAATCACAAAACAGTTTAATTACCAAACCTTTCTTAACTTCAAACGAAAACGCATTTCCGGCCTTACATAACACTTGACATCGACTGCAATATCGATAACACCCCATCACTAGGGCAACACTCACCACAAAAAGTTACCGTCTCATAATGAGCCAACATTTCTTCGCGATAAGGTGGTACAGCACTATGTTATCAGGCGCCTTGACCCCTGGCCTCGCACACGTTGACTGACATTTGACTGATAAAAGTACAAACGATTCCGTGGTTGACTGTTATTGCGCCAAAATGGCTTTTAAAATGTCTACAATATGTGTTTCTGTTATGAACATGCATTGATGAACAAATAAATCTAATAATTGTAAGGTCTATAAAGACACTCGTCGTATGTGTAAAATCTGATTTGAAATCTGAAACTAGATCCAAGTTACTCTACTTGATTTTTAACTAGGGTGTAATAGACACACAGTGAGACAGATGAAGAAGATAGTGTGTAGACCCATAGACTGTTCTTTTGCCAACGTGGGTTTATAATGAAGACTACTTATCAAAGTGTACGTAATGTAAAAAGCTCGCCGTTGTAAAAAGATAAATGCCAGAATGCCCAAAAACGTAAAAGCGATATTATATATTTATATCATTTCTAGGAGACCTCTAAATAATCATATTCTCATCTTAGTATCTATATTTTTAAAAGTAAAGAACAATGACTACCTGGGTACTTGAAAAAGCTCGCCTTCCTAAAGAGATGCCAAAATGCCCAAAAACGTTGAAAACTACGATTAACACCATTTATCAGGAGATTGCTAAATGAAAGAATTTTAACATTCCTGCACAAATCAGAGCCATGTTCATTCACCTTACAAGTAAATTTGGTTTAACTACAAAATAATGCTTTCAAAACATAAGCAAACGAAACTAAAATACTATACAAGCTAACGAAACTAGAACCTGTCAACCAAGCACTTGTAACATATTTATTATTGAATTTAAATACTGCAATCCTTTACTCAATAAATTTATAAATCTAAAGCTCAATAGGAAATAATTACGCAAAATTATCAAACGTACCTAGAACGAGTTTTACACGTTATCTACAGCTGTCCGTATTTCCCTAAATTATAATTTGTATTACACAGATACAGCAATAAATACATAAGTATTGCGTATATTCGTTTTTATTAGTTGGTATTAGTACGACAATGTAACTATTAGATACATTTGAAATTAGTATCGCGACGCCGTATACCTATAGTTTTTTAAGTTATAAAAGAACATAGTTAAGCTAAAATGATTTTAAGTAAAAAACTATCAAAGTTTTCCAATGTATCAAGTTATAATTTCTAATTTCACACAACATTAAATTAAGATTCCTGCAATCAAAGAGAAAAATATTGCCGTTTCCGCTTCCGTTCTGCGCAGTCTTATCACATTTCACACCGTCATAAGGTCTCTTGGTTTTCTGTCTGCCTGTCTGAGTACGGCGAAACTAAGCCGAGCCAAAATGATGATGATGAAAATAATGATATAATACAAGCAACACAGACACATAAATCAATGACATATTTCTAGAAACAACCAAATTAATCAATTACAAAAAAATCCTTCTTAAAAATAAACTACTTATAAAATAATTGACGCTATCAAATCAAATTAAAAAAAAAACCATTCGATTCTTGAAACTAACACACGCAACTGTGACGAAACGATTAACAGATGACATTTCAATAATGAAAATCAAAGATGGCGTACGCACGCGTTATTTAACTCGTGCATTATTATGAAGTAATCAGTTCACTGATAAGAGATCCATCAATCCAGACTGCTTTAATTAATTGCCATTCCGAGATGAAGAATTGCATTTCTTTCGCGATAAAGATTATGTTGTCAAGCAGTTGTTAAGTAACATCCTACAGCTGTGTTATGATAAATAAATAGTGTATGTATGTGTAATGTTTGTTTTAATTGTTATCAGGCAATTAGTATTAAATTAGAAGAAACCCCCGACTATTTACCTTTATCTTTTACTAGCTGTTGCCCGCGACTCCGTCCGCGTGGTTAGAAGTTATGATTTATATCTACCCTGTTTTCCATTGTATCTTCGCTCCTATTAGTCGCAGCGTAATGGTTTATAGCCTAAAGCCTTCCTCGAGGAATGGTCTATTCAACACAAAAATATTTTTTCAATTTGGACCAGTAGTTCCTGAGATTAGCGCGTTCAAACAAACAAACAAACTCTTCAGCTTTATATATTAGTATAGATGTGTTTAATTCTATTCATTTCACTGTCTCTTATTATAATCATTAAATAAGTTATTTTTTTTACTTGTATGATGTACATATCTGCTCACATATTTAATAAACGCTATTCCTGTTCAAAAATAAAGTCTTTATCCTTCAAATAATAAATCAGTTCTAACACACCTCTAACATATTCTCCCAAAGCAAAAAAAAACTGCGCTTATTACGTGTTGCATTCAATGCAAACGCACGACAAATCGATTATAAACACCCACATAACAGTTTCAACCGCAAATCAACCACTTTTCCAATAACTATTACAGGCAAGGAACTATTTCCCTAAAAACAATGGTAATAAAACCCCGCGGAAGTAGCAACAACATTTTATGAATTATTGTTTCATATAATTTTGTTGCCATACGAAAAGCATTCCACCTCAATGGAAAACGTTTTGCGATTATAAAATGTTTATGGCACGTGACTAAAGTATTTGTTTAACATAAATTTTGATGCAGTTTTAAAGTGGTATTTGAACTATTGTTTGGAATTGTTAGACCTTGAAGGAGTTGCAGCTGTGGAGAGCTAAGCGAAAATTAGTCCGGCGATATCAATTGTGCAAATCATAGCATGGATGATAGCTGATAATTTATTTGGTAACCTCTAATCCGTAAGCAAATATCCGAATCGAACTGGCATTGTTAAGCATTATTTGTACGTCCGTATAGTACTAATAAAATGTCTAATCTTTAGTCTAAATTAAAATTTCAAAACAAAATGTTCGCTCTCCAAATTAATTAATTATGTTTTTACCGACCGCTTCTTAACTTCAAATTGGGTTTCTACTACTGAAACGCATCATCTGAGAAAATTTCGGGTGTCTGGCTACAGGATTCATGCGATATACTATTTTTTCGAACTCACTGACACGCAACGGAACACAAACACCGTAAACCGAACTTTGCTACAGGTAAAGTTCCGTTTACTTTGAGTACCTCTACAAGACTCTAAAAGTCTAACTCTTAAAGAAACATCTGCTACAAAGTAACATACACATGCCTGAAAATGATGACTTACCACAGAGGATCATAAAGAGTCCAATAAATCAATTGTAATCAACGTTTTTGTCGGTACACAACTCAATTCAAAGTATCGTGGAATGAAAATACCGGTGAAATTAACACATTATTTGTAAATTCTTGCACTTGTTTACCTGATACTGTTGTTCAATTATCGTGAAGAATACACAACAAGACTGCAATATCTGCAACATACACACGCACGGAAAAATAGTTGGACGGACATTCATTATCATTTAATTTGCCTCTTGTTGAATTGAAATCTATTGATTTATACAAAGAAATTGATGGAAATAGTTTTACGAGGAACTTTTATTTTAATTTTTACGGTTTTTAATTTCTTGCATTTGTATGACCCAGAAATGCTTATTCAGAGTCTAAGTGTCTGTGTACATGCCTTGAATGTTTGTGAAATCCGCCGCGAAGAACAAAGGTTAAATTCCTTAGTGCTGAAGCTATTAAAAAAAAAACAACCTAACCCCAAAGCACAGAAATCTTTTGATCAATACAATCCTTTTCACAGTTTCAAAGTTCAAAGTTCCCTAATGCAAAACCGCAGCTAAGATTCCCGTCTCCACTTACACGGTCACACTGCATTACAGACGGAGAGACAGTCATAAAAAGCATGTAACATTATCTGTGACCCAATTAATGTTAATTTTCATCGTCTCGCACTAATGTGTCAAGTATCGCACTGGTATTTTAAGTATTGACTACTGGGAAGCTTGGCATGTTACTGGTTAAATCACGTTTAAAACGATTGCGATGAATACGGATGTCATTTTTGTGTATAGCATCATTTGAAAACTTACACAAGCAAGGAGTATCAATACCACGTATTTTTTACCAGTATTTTTTTTAAAGAATTCTTTGACAAATAAATTAATCGGGGACCAGTGTGATATTATTTATTCAAATTGTTAAACAAACAAAAAATATTACTAAACACAATATTGAATCAACTAAAATATTTTGTTGGCACACATCAATCAATCAATTTCATATTTCGAAAGCCATCGAATAAAAACTTCATGTAACTGGCCTGCTAGACAGATAAATAAAAACAACCGTATTATTTTTTACGAGTCGTCTGGGTCGAACATGCAATCGCCGTAATCGATTTTAATAGTTTTTTTTTAATATCAATATATTTACATGCCATTTTTACTATAATACGATAATGAATATACAATGAAATATATAAGTAAAACATTTATATGTGTTTTAGGTTGTATTTTAAAGGTCTCAAAGAAGTCATACAACATTCAAAAATATATTATACATACTAATAATTCATCTGAAATTCAACAGTTTTTCAGTGTATCGACGATTTTCCATACGCGTGTAAAAAAAGAGCTAAACAATAAGACTAACTCATTTTTTTCGTTTTGAATGGAAGTTGAAACCAAACATGTGAGATTTTTGTATGGAATGTATGAAACATAAGCCCCGCTGAAAACTACAATAGTGTTTATGTAACTTCTGCGTTTGTGTAACGTGAACGTTGTATGGAATCATCAAGATGGTTAAGTTGAGATAGACAGGCAATGATTGTCTTAGTATCTACGTAATCTTGCTTTTATAACTTACAAAGTACTTGTAATGAATCCTGCTTATCCTACTGATATTATTATAAACGCGAAAGTTTGTGTGGATGTTTGTTCCTCATTCACACACAAACCACTGAACAGTTTTAAGCGAAACTTGGTACACTGATAGTTTATAAGCAGGATTAACACATACGATAGTTTTTATCCCGATTTTATGTTTCCTATGGATTATTTTATAGCGGGCGGGTCCACGGGCTAAAGCTAATCACACATAGGTACAAAATACTTCAGTTCACATACTTTTGAATGACTTTCGTCATCCGCATAGTTTTGAGGCGATGTTTGTTCATAAAAAATAAATTTATGATATTGATTAAATACTTTTGTTGTTGATTGTACGGAAAAAAGAAAACAACACTATTATTACGGAACCAAGACAATTAAAACACACACATTTTGTAACACACATAAACATTTTAAACTATTAAAATATCACGAAGAGATTTCACGTAAATTGATGTTGCGAAAGGGCATTGTCTGTTGGTCTTTAACCATCAATCTCATCAACTGCTCGCGTTGTACGGACACTGCGTTTTATTGCGAGAAACGGTAATTGTCTTTTGTTATTATTGTGTAGTGTGTTAGTGTATCTAGTGGTTAGCTTTCTGAGTGTTGGTACCGAGGTACTGGTTTGATTCTACGTAGGACAAAAAGGTTTTGACCAGTTTCTTAATGTTTTGGTACTTTATATAAAATGTTTAAATCTACAGTCCTAACACGTTAAAACTGGTTCTGCTTTTGAAAATAAAAATAACCTTAAAAAACTCATGACAGTGTTGATTTATTTCATTTAAATAAACCATAATAAAATCATGTTATTATCTAATATTATATCAGTAGGTATTAAAAGAAAGCTAAGCGAACTTCGAGCTAATCGGTCATGGACCCCGACAGATGGCCATAGGAAGTTAATTGGTGAAGTAATTGTAACAGTGACAATTAATTAACACACATCTGGCTGTCGCAATGACCTTGATTGTCGAATTGAAGTCTAGATATCATGAATTAAAATTAATTCGGAACTGGCTAGATAAAGATGATGATCTCAATTTAAGTGTGCCTGTGTTATGTTGCAAAGCGCACGCGACGTTACACGCTAAAATGAAAAGCGAAACTAGTCGGGCAATCCCGATAAATACGCGTGAGTAAACCGTTAATTTGTTCTTGTATCATTCATGTATAAATTGTTATTTGTAAACACAGAAATATCATTTTTATAGTAAGTTTCGTGAGAATGATTCATTATTAAAAGATGCAACGGTTTTTATTGGAGACTCACGCGTATTTATTGGGATTGGCCGACTAGTTTCGGACCTAACCGAAGCTCTTACACATGAGCTAATGCAGCGGCGGGGTCGCCAGTTTGACTGGAATATCATGTTTTACTTTTTAATTAACTTCGAGTTCTAAAATAACAATAGATAAGTTTTTAATTTTATTCGCCTTTTTCCTGAACATTCGAAAGCAACTTCTTAGTACATTTAAGTGGTATTTTTTTCTAATAACTCAATTGGAACAAGCTCCCGTTAGACGTGCTTGTTCACAAAGTGCATTATAGCAATTATCCTGGAAAGTTATGATTAAGCGGTGAACCCCGTTATTACTGTAATTAGTTCAGCATTTACCAAGCTTACCGCAAATCTTAGTAATATCCCAGCGTAAATACTTACGATACTTTGCTCACTGTCCCGGAATTTTTACTATAAGACAAAAAAAAATACTCAATAAATCATCAAAGTCACTTGCAGTTCACTGACGGCCATATGCGGTACACTGCTTGACATAGGCCTCGTCCCAAAATTAACACAACTTCATAATACTCCGCCTTCCGCACCTAGACAATAATTGCTACTACTTACTAGTAAAGTACTTTCAAGCAGGGGCAACACATTCTTGTGTATGAAGGATTGCAAAGTATTGCCATACACCGACACAAAAACGCGGATAGCGTAGCACGGCGGTTTAGGTTTAGTCAGTAATAGTCGGACACTACCCATGTCCTCCCCCGAGGGAGTGGGTATCCATGAGTCCCCGTTTTACCATAAAAAAGGGAAAAGACCGAGCTCTGCATCGTGTAATCCACTGTCACGGTTCCGTCTTCTATAGTCTTACCATAACCAAGTAGTAAAACGCTTGATAGAGCTCGGAGGCACGTTAGAGTATATTAGTCTACGGTGTCGGAGGTGACCGTAAGAATTATGTAGAGATTGTTGTAAAAGAAAAACTTTATTACCGTGTGAAAATAAGCAACTTACCTACATAATCTATTATATTCTATTTTAAGAATAATTCTCTCTAATTACCACATTAAAACTATTTGTTTCATACCACCACGGAAAAGCTGGAACAGAATTAATGAAGCAATAACTCTTCATGAAAAATAGTGTTTTGTTTAAGAGAATGCTAACAAAGAAATTTACACGTATGTTTTGAGATATTTAACGCAATTTATATTATAGCAGACACCTGCAAGCCGTGATTAATATGTTACATAAAACTACAAGAAATGTGCATTTGTGTGGACTTTATACTTTGTACGTGGGAGATGACCCGGTTGGTTTAACCAGAGGATTGATGTCACTGTACAGTCGAGATCATTAAGCTTTTGAACCATCCACATGCGCAGACATTTTTGATCTATAGTTTGTGAGGAATTCATTGAGCTTTCGAGCGCGTACAATATTTTGACTTGTTGACAATATGTTAATGGACGTCGAATATAGTATTGTTATTAATTGTATTTATCCTACATGTTTTGGTGTGCAGTTTAGAATTTAGTCGACATGTGTAGTTAAAGTTTAGTAAAAGGATTAGAATACTGATTTGAAATATGGTCGTTTCTGTTATGACATTTTTAGATTCAGATAAATTTATATTGTAAATATAAATTCTTTCAGGTATTTTGCGGGCCCTATATGTTGCCACCGGGCCGTACTATGTACATAATAATCTTTTACACTAAAACAATATAAAAGAGGTTATTTATATTTTTTTTATTGTTTTGAAAATCTCAAAACAATAATCTTCTCATAAAAAAAATACAAACAATTTGTCATTAATTTTATTTATCTGTATCGCAGTCAACAGATTTGCTTAATCATAAAAGTTAAATCGTTCGATGATTTATTTTATGAAGCTGTGAGCTTAGACTTCGGTTGAATTCCCTCATAAAGTCCGATCGGTATCAATACTTGATGTTTAATAAATAATAATGTTGTTTAACGTCCATCAGGTCATTCCAACTCGCCTTGAATTCGGTGCTCCCTTTAAGTGCATTGGAACGCAGGTTCGGACTTACATCAACCGTTTTTTATTGCTTATTTTTCGTAGAGTATTTTAGTATGAAGAATAATAATAGTATGTTTTGAGATAGGTTTGATAGATTGGTATATTTAGATTTGCAACCGTGATTGAGTTGTACTTCTATAGGTAACAACTGCCATTAGCGATTTGGCTTGGACGAAAAAGGTGCCTTAAGGATATTTCATTAAATAATAAAGACCTACCAGTTAATTGAAGAAGTTACTGTTGTAACTAGTTTTAGTACAAGACATTTAAAAATCCAAAACTAAAATGTTGGTTTACAATTTAGCAAAATGTCATTGAAACTGTTGGGCACAAAATTTGCATCTATTAGGCAAATAGCAGTTAAGTGATTCTAAAGGGGATAACGGTTTCCCTCACGTTGCCTTTACGAGGTTAACTCGAAACGGTGTCATAATAACATATAAGTGTGTTAAAATATCTCCAACGCTGCAATTGTCGAGAAAACATTGTTACTCAAATATTTTAACTATCTCGAGGTGAGGATCAGTGACCTTTTGAGTTTTTCACTTGCTTTTCTTTAAAAGCTTGTTTTTTAACGTAAATTTACTAGTGATATGATCATGTATTTTATTTAGGTAACTATGCTTACTAATTAGCTTAAATAATATGTAATTAACGATGTATTATCGTAACAATTATGTGAGGCAAATATTAATCGTCTAACCTTTTACTATAATTTTATTCAAAACACGTGTAATTTTGAGTTTCATAAGGTTAGGTTTAACTTTTATTAACATTCTAAATACTAAGATTTGTTTTTTAAGGAATTAAAAAATATTGCTGCATTCGATTTTATTTGTTTTTTTTTTTATAACGATGCACCAAAAAAATCAGACCTCGACAGCGATCGGTACACACCTAATCACATTCTCTCATTCTAAACTATTATAAAAAACCTTAGTCTATTATTTGAAACCACACTCTTACCCTTTCATCCTATAAATAATGTTCAAAATGACGTGCTTATTCCTGGCTTCAAATATTTATGCTGTCCCAAATTCTTTGAATAACTCTCAGACACAATACCGTCTTCTGTCCAACAGAATGATAGAGGACATTTTGTTTTTACGCTTATACGAGGCTAGAAAAAACAAATGAAAAGTGTTCGAATATTCCGAATACCGAATATTTGTGACATCACTAGTGTTTATGCAGTTGTCGGACCGTTGACAAATTATCTAATCACATCGGATTAAGTCTTTAATGCGTTTGTTTGTGAATGATGAATGGGGATTAATGATCTGTTTTGATATTTGCGCTTAGAATGGGCGATGGCACATTTTTTTCTGTGTTTAGTTTTTTCTTGGTTAGAGCTTTTTTAAGTTTATTCACTAGGGATGAGCTATTCGTTTCGAAGATTTTTAGGTTGATTTTGTTCTTAATTGGTTTGTTAAGCATATAGTATGTTGTCAAAAACTAAACAAAAGACCAATCAACTCTGTAAAACATGTCTATTTTTGGCCTTATTTGTCTAATGGTGACAAATAAGGCCAAAAATAGACATGCTTACTTACATTAGTTTCCAAAATGACTTGGAATAATTATTAAAAGATATTTTTTCCTGTATTTCATTTAGGCTATGTTAACCAAGATCATTATTAATATAGGAAAAAAATGCCTACTGTTAAGCTCTTCCATGAGAATTTAAAGCGAACAAAACCGATTACCTGCCCGTCTAAGTACGTCCCTGTATTCCATCTCAAACAACTTAATACACATAATGGTTTGTTCAGCTGCGGCTCACGATGGCATCAAATAATGGTTGTAGATTCATTATTGATATAACCACGCCATCCCGATCGTTAGTACAAATGTGAGAGCTGTTCGTGTAAGCAGTAATGCGCTGCATTTACTGGGAAAAGGTGGTTCTAATGAACCTTTGTTATGATAGGAAATATGAATAATTTAGATAGTTAGTATCTAAATTCTTAGTTTAAAAAAATACGAGTTACGCACTAATGATTTTAAATCCTTGTGTCGCAAAAAAGATCAGGGTCGATGAGATTTTGAAACCAAAAAAATAATAATAGATGGTAGTAGTTATAGTAGTAGTAGGCCGAAACCCATTGGAAAAGTTGCTTTTAGTAACGGTAAAGTGCTCTCAAACATAGATGTACAAAAATAAATTGCACGTCATTCAGAACTTAATCCAGTTTTATCTAGCGTAGGTGTGACCTTGTCTGGTAACAAAAGCTTTACATATTGACCCGAGGATGACCTACAATTAACCTCGCAGGGTCACAAGGTCAATCGGTTATCGAACTCGCAACCCTGACTTCTGCCAAATATTTGTATGACCTATATTATACAACCATACGTATATATCATTGAACAGTATTTGTAAAGCTATGTAACGCCACTTGTGACGTGGGTAAATATTAATAGCAGTTTGTTTAAATTTATTTTTATCATGTTTTGTGCAGTGCAGGTTTAAAGGTGAAAATTGTTTTGATTAAGTCCACGATTAAGACAGCAAGCTTTTTATTGATTTAAATTGTAATTAACGAATTTTTAATTATGTAATATATAAATAATTTTGTTTCCAAGCTTTTTCTGAGGTTAAGGGTTCGAATAATATATCCTTTCAGCCGGCAATTCAAGTCTTTGACAGTAATTTACAATCTAACATTTTCGACATACAAACTCATAATAATAATATGTTTTATCTACTAATATGAATATTAGTAGATAAAAAACGCAAATGCAGACTAAACTTATCAAATATCAGAGACCTTCTTCGATTTGTATACAAGCAAGCTTACGAACCAACAAGTATTCTATATATTCTATTCAAGTCTTAAAATAAAACATTTGACACCCGCATACTGTATAGCACTAAGTCCTTATCACACCTCCATACAAATCTAAATATAGTTAATCGATTCATTGAACTTGATCTCGATATTACAATCGATATAATAGCTGTTATTAAGTCTCGATTGAATCGAGTCGTTATCGCTCATTAGTCTTTTCTTTATGTTGAAGCATTCTTAATTAGATTGAAAGTTTCATAAAAATAGGTTGTAATTTGTGTGATAAAAGTCACGGTTTAATTATTAGCATTGTGTAATGTTGGCTTATATGAACTTATGATGGTTGAGTTATGTTACCAGGAGTCACGTTAGTACCTACATTAATTTATTGTATCCAAAGCGACATTTTTCGGCTTACTTTAAAATATTTTATTTTAATTTTATTGACTTGTTATTGTTTTCAAATTGTGTTTACAACAATTTCAAAAGAAAATTGGACTTGATTTTTAGTCTATAAGACAGCGACTTTAAAATTATACCACAATTATAAAAATTTTTGTTATTCTGAAAATCTTGTTATCTCTGCATCACGCTTTGATTGTCTGGCAAAGAATGCTTGAAACAAGGTCCACAATGGTGCATGTCATAAGGACATGTATATAAATCATTTGTATTATGTATTATGTGTTGCAACAAATTTATACGAATTAGAAATTTCACAGCATTTCATAATTAATTGATATTGTTTCCACGACGAAACTTAATACCATTGCAAATATCATCACCAGCATATAAGCAAACCAGCTATTGTTTTTCTCTTCAAAATTATTTCTAAGAATATAATACCATATCTTTTATACAGTGTGTCTTAGTAAGACGAGACGATAACTACAATGTAAAATAAAACTTTTATAACTTCTTAAAAGTATTGTAACGCGATCGGTGTCTGGTGTCTCCCATTCTTAACTTCCAAGACATTTGCAGGTCTCTCACGGAGTTAATGATTTCCAGAAAATGCCAACATTGTGCGAATGTCACAGGAGGGGTTGCAATTATTGATTGTCACAAGGTTGTGTGGAAGTTCCCACTATTGTTGCGATTGTCATGGTATTGCGAAATGGTTAGACACAATTTTCATAAATTATTTGTAATATTTTTTTTTAAACCGCTATGCCAGTGACTTCGTTTGCGTGTTACGAAAGTTACTTTGGGAGGTTTTTTAGGTATGTACGTTTTCTACGTGATAATTAATTGACATTTATGAAACAATTACTGTTAAGTAAAGCTTACTCCAATACATTAGAGTAAACCGTAAACGCAAGCAACATTAAGTTTATAGGTACCTAGGTTCAGTAAAGAAAAAGGAAACGGGAAATTATTTTTGTCTTTCATGTAACAGGCATAGTTGCTTAATGACTTTGGCGATATGAATGCTAAAAATAGAGCGATCCCATTCAATAAAAAGTCAATGTTTAACTGTGTCTATTTCTGGAATGGAACATATTTATGTAACCTTTTCAGGGCAACAGTTATTTTCTTGGGAAATGCCAGAGGTACTGAGAGTTACTAAGTTATGATATTAACACCCACGTTTTGCATGACATTTTAACTGCGAGGTTTTAACGAGCTTTTAATATTATTAGTGATTTATATTTAGAACGCTTTGACAGTTTATATTTTTTTCGCTATAATTAAATAGAAGATGGAATGAAAACCTGTCAAGTACGCCTCGGTTTCGCCACACCGAGGGTGTCGTAACAGTAGGCCAAAGAACAAACAATTTGCCAAAATTAATAACCATAGCAACTGTTGCTTAACGGATATTTTTGTAGTTGTTATTAATTTTTACGACGGCAGAAATAAGTCATGTGTGAAAAGAGATACGTTGTATATAAAGTGCAGTTTTTACCATTTGCAGTACAAAATCCTAAATGAAAGCGAATCTACCGTTGTCGTTACAAATCCAGACTATTGCACATTTGTGCCATCGGTTACATAGTTATTTATTCTTCCTGTTATTCGAGTTACTTCTGGTATTAAGTACTTAACTATAACAAGAAACTCAACGCGCTACCGTTCACCTATTTCCAGTATTGGATAAATATAGTCTGATGGATGGATTAACAAACATTGGCCTTATAAATAGTCCTCACATCATTTTAGTACCGATTAATGTTGCTTGATAGCTACGTCAGATAATAATTCTCAGTTATATCAGAGATTTAGTTACCAGCATACTTCGTTGATGATTTTAATAGTATTTTCAAATCTGTGACTATAAATCAAAGTAATGAACTTATGAGCTATTCATAGTTCCACATTTCATACCGACTCACTTGGCGCCATGCGAGTTCGGCAACCATACACCTTCCACTCCAAATAATCCTTATGACTTAGAACCTAAAATTGAAAATCGCTTGTCACAATCCCTTCAATAACTTTGTCTAACCAATTGACTTACAAAATGCATAATGCATTTGACATAATCTGTGTGTCGTTAAACTAAGGTTTATTTTACAATGTTTTACTAATGCCCGCTTGGGTTTAGGTTAATTGCAGTAGTAATAATGACTTTGTAATAAAGCTTGTGCATTGTACTGGTTGCTATGGCGACCGTAATTTTTTAATTCCTGACTTTGACCTGAGGGTTTTGTAGCGGCCTTTAATGTGTTCTTGTTTTAAAATAAGGAGAATAAAACCTTGTTTTAGTATTTAATGTTGTGTAACCTGCTCGTACTTCATTGTTTTCGTAATTCAACTTTAGAGTTATTTTTACGAATGACATAATAATTTAATAATTATTTTATGAATGAGGAAGAAACTGATTTTAAATTAAGGAAGTCCTCAAAAAGTTTAAGTTTAGTTTCAGAATTCTGTAAACATTCACAGGAACACATGACCTACATCTATACATAATATAATAGTAGATAAAGTTATTTTCTCCTCAGCATGTCGATAAAATGGCCTCAAGCCTTTGGGCCACTAGCCCAAAAGCCAATGACTACACCATGCTAATACAGAGGGTACCTAAAATTGGTGAAAAAATTAAAACAAATACAGTATTATATAATATACCATTCATGCCAAGTACACTTGATACTAGTTCATACCTTAAGAGAATTAACTCAGCTTAACATCAAATATTTGTAGACACATGCAGAGTATTGGTAATTTTTAACTACAAGCTTAGCATTATACGGTCTACGGTGGTACCAATGCGGGCTGATCAGTGCCACTCATGATTGTCCCCACTAAAGAGCTCCTGATGTGTTGTCGACCTTTCGTCACCTCGTTTAGATCAGCCATTGTACTTTGTCAGTTTTAATTAATTGTTATACAGGGTGTTTTTAAAACAAACTGTTTCAAAAGTGCTTTTAGATATTGTTTCTTTAGTAATTTTCGTAATCTTGTGTTTACTTTTGTTTTCTTAGTTTATTTATAAGAATGAAATAGTTTTTTTATGTTATACAGTTTAATGTTGTTATAGTCCATTTAAATGTTTTATTTCTCGAAGTTTCTAAACGCTATTGCATGAATTAATTCAACTGCAATAGAAAGTATCTTTATATCAAGTAATACATTTACAACTGCTCCAAAAAACGACAATTATTGACGTTTACGTTTAATAAAACAATCTTGTTATATTTACAACTGAAAATAAAAGTCCGATATAAAAGTACAGACGGACAAACATATAACGGTGTATAAATCAGTTAGTACAACACTACTAGGACGCCCACTTGCGCCGGCGCTTCTTCTTAATATGACAGTCAATATAAAAGTACCACTTTGTACGATACCATATCATTAAAATATTATAGGTAAAAGACAATAAACACACAGTTTTAATTATTACTATACCGACTTTGTCAATTTCTCGACTCACAGGCTAATATTTATTTTGTGTGTCAAATGCCTTAAATTTTGTAACCAAAGGAATTAAAGCACTGATGAAGTAGTAGTAGAACAACAAAGATTGTTCCTGTTGTAAATAATAAAAAAAAACACAGTAAAAAAAGGCGGACACAACTGAACATATTACAGACTAAACTTTTATTCGACGTTCAGAGTGAAACTTCTTCATCTGTCTTTCTATTGTCCCACATCTTAATCACATCTCGCCCACCGGCCGCGGTATCGCGTTATTTGTCAAGCGACATTAACATGTAATTATACATATGTATGTGGATTCCAGGCCATGCATTATGCATGGGCTATCTTAGGACTGGGTGCAAGGTTCGCTGTGACTGTTTGTCTAAGGGTGTGTAAGCGAAAGTCAAGTATTATGTAGCATTTAGCATATTTTTGTTAAGTTTTTGGTCATTGGCTGTACGCTTTCAATTAAACCTTTTGATATTGGAAAGAAAAATCGCGAGACAGTATTTCTGGTAGTCAATTCATTTCTTAAGTAAAAAAATCAGTATTGTTGCTAATACCTACGTATTTCTTGCAGTCGATTTAATTCTTACGGATAAAAATTGG
This sequence comes from Trichoplusia ni, assembly GCF_003590095.1. Taxonomy (NCBI): domain Eukaryota; kingdom Metazoa; phylum Arthropoda; class Insecta; order Lepidoptera; family Noctuidae; genus Trichoplusia; species Trichoplusia ni. The sequence goes on from NC_039479.1 coordinate 1,587,866, forward strand.
GTGTATTTCTACCAGTCATGTTCTTCTTGGACAAAAAATCACCAGGTTTTTATACATTAAATTCATGAGTACCTAACGCCATTCCTAAACTGGTTCTTGGTGATATTGTTAACACTATACTGTTATTAACGTGGTGACAAGCGGATGAGACCCGAACCGTCCCATTGTGTTGGGACAGGCTTAAAGTATTATACAGAAGTCACAGCACGATGGGTGTTCTTAAATTATTTGGACCATGATCGACAATTGTTTGGCTTTCGTTCTCCTAGAAGTTTAAAAGGTAAAAAACATCTAATATATTTATAGTATGTGGTGAGTGTATAATAGTATCTGATAATGGAAAAATAAATTATATTTGTTTTGCAAACAAAGTTTTGACTATAATAAAGAAAATCAGAAAAGTTACCTTTAGAAACAAGTCAGAGAGGTACTGCAAACACTCCACCTCTATTGAACGAATCAATATTTCTGGTATGTAGTCGAAGGCAATTACAAGCGCACAAGCTCTCAGAAACACCTCCAACATATCCCAACAATTCGTAACAAAAAGAATAGAAAACTAAACATTAATATCCAACGATTTCATCATAAAATCTAGCTCCACATTTTCTAAACGGCTATTTTCTAGCACATTTTTTTGTTGAGGCGTGTTCTCATTAATTTTTCATGTTTCAACAGGTTGAGATTTTCTCACGTCATTCACTTATCTAGTGAAAGCTAGGGTTTATGAAAGTCGTACTGGGCATCTACCATCACATCTTACAGCAAGACTGTTGCACTTGTGGAAGCAGGATGGTGCGCTTCTCTATGTAGAGCGATGTCTCTTTCCCTCTTCTCGAGGTGGTAGTAGCTGCTCTCTACAGGTTAAGGACAGACAATCTCTGTCCGTGCTATCACTTTACCTGACAAATGAAGGGCCTGCATTTCCGTTTCGTTCGTTTAATTGACTGAATATTGATAGTATGCTAAATGTAATTGGTTTCCATAATACATAGGTGGAACATATTAGTAAAAAATACGATTTTAGGACCAGACTAGGTCCCTAAACAACTCGTAAATGTGAATACTACATTTGAAAAGTTTTTAACGGTTCTGTACCCAAAGTGTAAAAGAGAAACCCTATTAATGTCACTTTCAGTTGGTTTGGTCGTCTATTTGTCACCAAGCTGTATCTCATGAACAAAACTTCACAGGCATTCTATTTCTGTCGCCACTATAACAACAAATATCAACGTGCTAAACCTAAACTTGGCCGGTTTGTTAGAAACTTTTTTAAATTAAGAAATATCTTTGAAACTTTATCATGCCTGATGTTTTTAGACAACGTAAACTATTTTGCAGTATCCATTCATCCTAAGCGTTGTAACTTACATTTTCCATTCATTCAAAATCACAAAGTAAACTACAAGTTTATCAGTCACGTTTTACATGCAAAAATCACGTTCGATACATAAAAAGCACTATTTTATAACTCCGGAAACGCACATTCCATTCAAATATGCAATTTCAATAATTTACTGGTCTATCGACCAAAAGCTATTTCCAACATATTTCCGAGATGGTTCGTATTCAAATCTTGGAGCATTGTTGTAAATTCTATAGTTACATATCTTGAATATCTTCTATCTATATATTTTTTTCCATATCGATCTTATATTTGTCTTTATTGCATCGTTTGTTATTTTAAACCGACTTCAAAAATGAGGAATTCTTCTGTATATTTCTATGTTTATTACCTCATACATCCGATTTTGTTGATTCTTTTTCATTTAATTAGAAATTGCTGTCGTTTTATCACATAAAATTTCCCAGCCGGCCAGCATTAGATTTTCGATTTACGCTACATTTTGTAGTTACAATATATCCCATTATAAGAAACTAATTTTTATCCCACTTCTAAAATACAGCCCAGTTTATTTTCGTCTAGATCTAGTTAAAAAGCAATACGTCGATAATATTGCCAAACTATTGCTTAAATTAATTTAATGACGGTATCAGCATTGTAATCAGTGGCCATCTTGAATGATTGATTATTAATCGCAAATTGAAGCTTTTTTATGACTATAAATTGAGAGATACACGATTTTAATTTAAACTTAACGGTTAAATATTTAGGCTCCCACTGCGTTTGCGCGATTGAATCTGTATAAAAACTCGTGTTTCGTGTAGTGACATCCATTTATACAACTTTTTATACAGTTTTGTCAAATTTGGTTATTGAATAACCATTATTAACATTTTAACAATAAAAAATTATTCAAACAAGAGAAAATTCCACAAAAAATCCTTTAAAAGTATTTTAGCACTTAAATTAAAGGACTTTCCCCACATATTTCTGTTTTGTATGCACATGTATGCACAAACTATTAAATAAATAAAAAAGCTTAGATGAGGTCCAAAGGTTGATCATCCTCTCCTAACAGTGCCATGATTAACTTGTATGACACTCCCTTCTAAATTGTCCATATTCTATGATTCATACATACATAATTAAGCACCAAAAGAAAGTTAAAAAATCCCGTTAAATATTATTCTTACTTTCAACATATGCAACTTATCTTAAAGACTTACTAATGAGGGACCCTTAAAAACCTTGTCTGTTAGACGTCAAACTTGTTTGTTTGTGTACACATCAAATCAATGTATTGGAATGCGTGTTTGTCAAAAATAGTACTGTGTTTACACAACAAAATTGTGTATTTATTTTTATTGTGCGTGGCGTATGGCAGTTGGTATGGAGAAGGTTAAGAAAGTTTTTATTTTTAAATTGTTTATTATATACTCATAATTATGAACGGGGAAGTTTGGATGTTTCATGTATGGATTTGTGTTCGTTACCCTTTACGCAAAAACTACTGAACGGGCTTAGACCTATCGGCAACAGCTCGTTGACCATATACACTTTTTTTTTTTAAGTAGAACTTAAGCTATAAGGGTTGATGGATCCAGCTACTGAAGGTACACATTATAATCATTTTTGAGTAAGTAGCGAATTCATATTATTTATATATTAACGGTTTACTCACGAGTATTTATCGGGATCGCCCGACTAGACTCAGCGGCGGGGTCACAAGTCGACCCTGCCGCGCTTCAGCTCATGATTAAGGACTTCGGTAGGGACGGAATCTGTCAGGGCTTCCCCGATAAAGACAACTGAGTGTAAACCGTTATTCAAAAATAAGTTAGTTATAATTAAAAAAATATATATTAAAACCTTTTTTCGCATGATGAATTATTAGAAAAGTTGTATTATCTTTTTGATTCTAAATTTAGTCGTGGAAACCTGAAACACATGTACAAATTAACTTGTCAGACTTAAATCACCGCTAATGATTGAATTCAACATCACGAACAGCAATTTCTCTAATGAACTTCTAATAGAACAACATTTAAATATACAGCTGAGCACTAACTTGACAAGTCCCATACAACTTAGCAAACCAGTTTCATTAAAGCTATCTAATATACATACATCAATAGTAAGCCTATGTTTAATAATAATATTAGCATGTGTTAGCACAGTTAGGCTAATAGGCCGCAATGATTAAGTAATCATACTAGTTGTGCCATTTGTAAATGTAAACCAGTCAATATCTGTTATCATTGAGGGTATTTTGCATAATTGTGTACAAGTAAAGAGTTTTCTATTAGGCAATTATGGTTGGAAAAGAAAATCTTTGTTTTAGGCGTTTTGAGTATGTATTGTGCGTGCGTAAGAACATTATTTTCAATGTCTTAAATATGAAGTTTTAGTTTGCAAACAGAAAAACGAACATTTTGTGCATGACAAAATTGAATGATAATCTAAAATTATACAATAACAATATTAAAAAAGTAGCTTTGACTATACACCGACTTCTTTCAAATAATATTACTTCAAGTTTGTGCCGGGTTAAGTAAATGTAAAAAAAAACCGCACCCAATAAGCCTTCTACTTTTATCTCTGTATTATGACCGAATGCGATGAATAAACCATGAATAACTGTTAAAACTATTGTTACCGGCGTCATGATTGACTGATAGCAAAAAATAATACGAAAAATATCTGTGACAAGAGATGCTGAATATTGATGGCAGTGTGTTTTGGTGGATTTAGGGAAAAAAGGTAAGTCGTCTTTCACTGTTGTTTTAGGATCTCAATCTATACACCCCTTTTATTTATATTCAAAACTTTGCTTTTTAAAATATCTTTTATTTGTCAAATAGTATAGTACCCCAGTTTATTCATTCGAGCGTGTACTAAGTTTTTTTTTAAAGATACAGACGAGTGTTTTTTAAGCACTTTTTTACAATATTTTCTTCAACATTTTTATGCAAAACACAATCATATTAGACAATAATCGATTACCCGTTTAAATGTCATTCATGATTAATCGATTTTCAAATCGATGTGATTTGTGAGATGCGCGTGGGAATCAGAATTTGATTGTTCTTGGACATGCAACTGTCGCAATAGCTATCGATAAATCATAGGAAACAAAGACCTTTTCCAAGCTGTGTCACTCAACTTGAAATGATTTACGTGTTAGGTGTTTTGAATTGGGGAATCACTAACCTTTAAAGTTAGACTTTTGAAATTATGGAAGAGAGATGGCGCTCTACGCTGCCTTATGTTTCATCCCTCTCCCACAGCTGTGACACTTCCTTTAGGGGGTACCTAAAATATTTTTTATATTCTACGATCCTGCCTTTAGAAATTGCAATCCTTAACACAAACAGTCAAAGCACAAGAATTCGTGAATATTAAAAACGCCTGTCCTACGCCGAGATCGTATCTGCGACGTGTAGCATGTAGTAGGCTAGGCATGAGGACCTTCGCCACTTGGCTACGAACACGAAAGTATGTTAATAAGAAAGTAATTATAAAATAAAGTAGCATTTTACAGTCGTTTTAATTCCTGAGTCTACGGTTAACATATTGAAGAAACTACTAATAACCAAAACAAATAATAATAAGGAATGCAATAAACCAACAAACGCATATGTCAATAATTACCTATTATGTTATCAGGGACCCCATAACACGTATTCATTCAGTTATGGCTTTTAAATTGCATTTTAATACATCATCAATTAATCTGACAAGGTCCAGACGGCGCCATCTATTAAGTAGCTAAACTAGGGAATAAATAAATTGATAAATTAATAGCGACATTATTTAGAGTCAAATTACGGTCTCAAAGCATCAACATGAAGAATCATATTTTTCGTGATGTCTATTCAGTTTTTGAATAGTTTAAAATATTAATATTTAACAACATTAACTAAAGTTCGAGGAAGTTTTAACAATACGTTCAAGCCTCTAACACAGATCAGATTTAAGTCGTTATCTGCCCACTAAATAACATCTCAGAACTCCATCCATCATCTTTATTAAATGGCGCTAAGCTACAATCACACCAGCACTTACTCACGCGTCTATTTTAGTCTCTAAATATAAATTAGTCTGTATTTAAATGCAGTTTTATCTCTGACGTGCGCGCATGCGTAATACTGATGTCCAAGTGTCAAGTTTCTAAATAATGTTTTTCTATGTACAGTCAGCAACACAAGTCTGAGGTATCACGGGATGAGACGGGGAAGGGGGAGAAAAGAAAATCTTGGGCTTATTTATGAGTTGTTTTGTGTTATTAGGTAACAAAATAGCTTGAAACATAAAGTCACTCTGTTACCAAACACTGGCACTTTTAACTGAATTGTATTAAAATGTATCCGTTATACTTGCGCATAATTTTTCTGTAATACAAATGAACCTAAATTAAAATCATAGACAGATTGACAGACAAACACGTAATTTTTTTTTTAATGTAAATCGACTTTGTCGGTGACTATACTGGCTTTGTAAATTAGTCGGCATTAGCCTAACTATGTGTGCCAGCGGAAAATTATTTTTAATGAGAAATAAACTGGTAGCTTAATGACACCGGTATACATATACAATACTTTTTTCCACATTTCACAGTATTTTAGTAAAAGAATCTGTCTACGAGAACCTAATTTTGCATATTTCAAGTACAGGTTTCGTACATGTTTAAAAACCAATATAATGTTGAATATTTTGATGTTTTGCCGGGATATCATCTCTGGGACACACCAAGCTTAAGTCTTCGGTGGTTTCATTGAAGACCGTGGCTGGCGAGCCAGTCCCAATAAATAAACAGAAAACCAAGTAATAAAGTGGCCTTTCTCCAAAATGTTTCTAATAAAAAAAAACGTTTGCAGAGTCATCTTTACATTCATTAAGACATACCGGTTGGTAAGCGTTGAGGTCGTCTCGCCACCGCTTCCTAGGTCGCCCACAACGACGCCAACGGATGGACGATCCGTTGGCTCCCATAGTATGGTGACTTTGGCCCAACGATCGCTGTCCATGCGGCTATCGTGACCCGCCCAATCCCATTTTTGCCATACTAATTTAGCTAAATATCCGTGAGGGGTTTCCTTGATCCTCTCAAATTAAGTAAAAGTAGGTAACTTACGTAACAGAAAGCTATAAGACCAAATTGGTTTCGAGAACATCTGCAGGCGTATCTGAGGCGGATATCCTGAGAAATGTAGGACAAAGTCATTGTTGAAATTGTAGTACAATTTCAACAACATACAAGATGTGCCGAAATAAAGGTATTGTGATCAAGAGAGCGAACGAAATATCTAAAAGTATCTTTTCTGAGTCCTAAGTATAATGCGTCTAGAACTGTTTTGTTCCATCCCAACTGTATTTAGCTATTGTTTTTGCTATGTTTCGTTAAATTTTTGAAGATAGTTTGAAATAGATAGTCGGAAGAAAACTAATTACTACTAACTTATCTGCATGTAAGAGTGTTATTGATTACAATTTAACGTGTGTTTCTTGGAATTTTGATTTAAACGTTTTTATTTTTTTTAGAATATAAATATTATATTTTGGGTAAAAAATTGAGTTTTATCGTTTTTATTTCTAAACGCCTTAAAAAGCTGTGCGGTGGATGATACTGTATACTATCTATTTGTTTCATCTTAGAAAGAGTTTCCGCGTCTAAGTTATTTTCTTTAAATAAACCAGTTCTTAAATAACCTAGCAACAAATTAAATGAAGTAATAATATCCCCAGGTTAGTATGCGTTACTTCACAAAGGCCCAACGGTATAAGTCCGGGCGCAGAGGAAGCTTATGTCATAGGCAGTCATAGTACGCCTATATTTATGCTAAACGTTTATATCCTCTGGGTGTTATAAGTAAGAATTATTCATAGGAGGTAGCATTCGTAATTTATCAATTTATATCAGGGATATTTTAGACTGAATCTCCAACTTTTGTTTGTAAGATTAAGTATGTGAAAGGCATCAAAAAAATATGGTTATCATAAGAATAAAAGATATCTAGGAGTGTAAAGTTATTGTATTCTGGACAAAATAAAATGATTCTTCTAGATGGTTCTCTATGAAAATTAATTTTACCAGGGTAAAATTTACCCAGGGATAGCATCCTAATTCACTTCTACATGGCTTCTTACCCTGAAGGTGCCACGTGCTAACCAAAAATAAAACAGCAAAGCACCAACTTAAAGCTTTCAAATTAATTAAACACTTGCATTCTGGATCTTAAAATAGCATGAACAGTAATAGCTCTCAGGAAATGCCAAATTAGTGGTCATTAGTAATGTCTTCGTAGCAGGCGCCTATATCACCACCATTTAAAACAAACTTACAGCTGTGTGAGCGAGATAGCGCTATACATCCTGTAGCGCTCCGTCTCGCTTCCTCAAATTCACTGTAAAAGATCTTGGTAAGCCCTCAGGCGCCTAAAGCACTTGTTCTTAATGGTGACAGACAGATGTGTTAGCAAGGTCGGTGCAAGGCTTAAAAGCTAGGAATTGTCGGTAATTAGCCAGATTATAGACGAAGGGATATAGCTGGAGATTGTGGGGTCTGTAATTTGTAGTGCGGTGCCCATACTGCTGTTATTATCATTATAACATTATGTTTCTTTCTTAGAAAATATTTATAATGTTTCTGTTCCTGAGTAACTCTTTCATTTTGTGGAGACGGATAGCCGACCCCAGCTTAGGACAAGCAAACGTGTGATCCACGAATGCTTGTCTTAAGTCTTCGATTTTTGTGCATATGACTTGAATGTTTGTGAAACCTCAAGCACAAGGACTAATTTCCTAGGAGCGGGAATTCAAACTCGATATAGAAAAAATATGCTATTTAAAATGTGAATCAATACTTAACTGAGGTCTTCCAAGTAAATTAGTGATTACGTAAGTTCTCGTTAACGCTAATCGCAATTAAAGCTTATTATAAAGCAATATATTACAAGCAGGTAATAAAAACGGAATATTGATGAGATAAGTTTCATTAAGAATTATATTTGTAGGTACAGATTAAGGTAGGTCCCATTATGATCATCTTCACAATATGTCAGGGGAATCATAAAAGTCCGTAATAGACGCTTTATATTGCCCATACAAAAGTGGTTTCCACGCATTAAACTTCAAAGCATTCACATGGAGCTGGCGCCTAATGGCAACAAAATTACAAATCCAAAATAGAATCGCAACAGAACTCTTTAACAGAAGGTTAAGTCACGTTCAAAGAGAGCTTTGGCTAGCGAATGTTAGAATGAAACTTGGGTAAGTGATGTTTGAAAATGTCTAGTATAATTAAATTTTTATTTTTCATCCCTCTTGACACCTTTTTGATATGCGCACTTGCATAAGGCTCTTAGTCTCATAGTATATCACAGGATAAAAATACAAAATATATGTAAGTTTATAAATTGTTTTTGTGAAAAACAAGCTGTGTTTAAGACGACTATAAAATTATTCAATCCGTGTTCTTTGTTGCTGTTAGAAAGATAAGAAATTTAAATATTTTAATTGTTTAACGGAAGGCCAACGTAACCGACTATAGGTTCTGTCATTTAAGTTTATCCTGTATCTCTAAGTTTGAGCTAATTTGCCAACACAATTTTCCCATACTGCACACAGTGGTACTTCTGTAAATTTCTCTATATGACACCAATAAATACCACGCACGCATGACTGCTACAGTTTACTAAACTACCAAAACTACAATTTGTGTACCTTCGTTACGGGTGTCGCATAACCAATCAGCCAAAGTGCCCAAAGTGCATGGAATAAGGCATTCAGGGCAGATGTCAGAGCTTAATTGTTTCGACGTGGGTAGTTTGACAAGCGATGCCTTGACGGTTTGATGTAACATACGGGTAGGTATGTGTGCTGTTGAATGGTAATATGAAATACATGTAGTGGGTATAAAAAGTGTCAATTTTATTGTTATATAACGTGGAAAAATGTAAGGATAAGTTTTTAATTTTTTGAGTTGTGTAATAGTTACTTTTGTTTAGCAACCTGTGCTTTATATACTTTATATGAGGCTGATGGTAAATAATGCAATTTCCTTCTTATTATGTATAAATTGTTAATTTGACTTACCTTTACATTTTTTTGGCTTTTAATTATAGGATTTTAAAATTCGATAAAATCCCTATTATCTCTTGGCTTTCCAAAGTTTGTTAAATTGAAATTATGTATAACTGTATTTTTTCATTCCTAAATAACCTAACCTAACTTTTACCTATCAGTGGCAAAAATAAGCAAATATCCAAAATCACAAAATATCCACACAAAATCATAAAATCCGTCAACCAGTTTTTATTTTAATTGTGCATTTTCTCTTGTCAGGCTTTTCCTTCCAGAATAGGGCACCAACCCAACTTCAGGGTATTAGACCACTTAATTCAATTATATGACAAGGAAGCCCTTCTGTTCGTGTCGGCTTAGCTAACAAACTGCTCGTTTGTAAAGCTTAGCAACGGTGGTTTTGTTAACAAGTCGCACTGTGCCTTTGTTACCAACATATACTTCTAAATTCCATTACCATTTTCTCGACTCATTGTATCTATGATCATATGGTGATATGTTCATATAGCTTTTATTGGGACGCGATTTTCCCTTTTCAGCTATTTCTGTCTTATCTCGAAGTTTAGGGTATGTTTGTGTATGAACTAAAATCATTTTGTAAAGTATATTTGATTTGTATCTGTTGAGTTTTGCTGTATGGCATTTGTGAGGCATATTTAGTGAAAAATGAAATGATATATGCAAAAGCAGATGTTAAGATTCACTAAAATCATGTCAAGCATAAGCTAATGATTCAGTTTTAATGTCTATTAATCTTTTACACAACTAAACGAACGATGCAACAAAATAACCTCTCAAAAGTCCTTGCAAAATACTGTAAAGTCTATAAAGCAAGCTTACCTAAATATAGAACCAAACAGAATACTTACATTTCAATATCCAGCTCGTAAACCACGATTTCACTTTCAATGCAGACCTTTGTAGGTACAATCACGACCATAATTGTCCAATAACATTATAATAACGGTCATTACAACTTCAAAGTGTTTGTTATCGACTGTACATGATGTTCATAAATAACAGGTCAAATGTGACGCCATCCATCGCAGATTACAACTATTACAAGTTATTTCGTTCACGTGTCAAAATATGTACATACATAATTACTTTGGAGAGCTTTTCGCGAAACTATGAATTTATGCATACGTGCGTACAGGTTTCCCCGAAAAGTTTTCTTAGGCCACGAATTTCTATTTCTAATTTCTACTTCGAAATAACTGTACTGTGTTTATTTTAATCTCATTCTATTTACAAAGTAAATACATTGTTTCCATTTTCCTTTTAAGATTTTCTGATGATATGTACATAATGGATATATTCTCTATTTGGAAGGCACTGGTGTTTAAAATGACTATAAGTGTCAATGAGGTTACTCCTTATTGCAAAAATAATAAATCGGAGTTTCGACATTATATGCCTTACTAAGATATCTTCATCGTCTTTACTTATAAAGCCTTGGACTCACGATCTCAGATATCGCGGCTTAGAACTTGTTGTCAGAAATCGCGTTGGAAAATGATTGATCGTGACAAACACATACCCGAAGTTTCTTGCCTAGACTGTCTGAAGGCACCAGCGGGCCTATCATCGAAAGACTTAAGTCTGAAGCAGCGTCAAAGCCAAGATAACTGTAAAGATCTTCAAATACGTTTCCTACAATGCGGATTCATCAGCATAATTCAATATTATGGGACCCCAGCTTAACCATCTAATCGGACACACCACAATTGTTCTGTCCTACAATGCAAGGTATTCGTTTGACACGTCCATTAGCCATTCAGATGTCAATCGTTACTGTATGTTGCCGTATTATGTATTCTAATACAATGTTCAGCCTAGATTCTGTGGCGCTAAGTACTGGCGCCGTTCGAAAGCTATGCGGATCATTATACATTATCATTAGCTTGATAGGTGAGGCTGGATTCTTCGGCGTGCCGACAGGTGGCGCTAGGAATGTTTAATGGATCTGTTTTAGTAGTATTTTGCTTTGATGATCAGGTGTAAAGAAAGATCTCCAAACGCCATTCGATTTTTTAATTAGGAATAGTAAGAACTGTTAGATTTCTATTTCTTTATTGTTCACTTTATTACATTGTCGTTACGTAGAGGTATCTGAGACAAAAAAAACTTAAGTGTAAATGAACACGCAAAACAGGAAAATGTACAAGGGTGCACATTATTTCATAAAAATAAACATTTACCATTTACCAAATCTGAAAATAAATCACATTACTTTTACAATCGGGTATAAACTGTTAATATCATAAAAATACAACAAAAAATGCAGCACGAATTGACCTATCGATAACTTTAGCAATAAAAACTAAACGATAAAACAAACAAAATAACAATCTAATTACATCATTACATACATTAGTTTTATCAAGTTTAGTTAGTTCCTAAACTGATATTAGAACGGTTTCTCATAAAAAGTCAATGTTTAGAGAAGGAGTTTTATAAAAAAAAATAATTATCATCATTTTATATCGGAACGCAATAGCATGCGCTATATATCTATGCTGGTTTATTAAAAATTGAGAAATCATGTATACAAAAAGAACACTAAATAGACGTTTTTTAAACGCAAATTAAGCGTTCAATTTGAATATTTTTAATGTCATTCGCCTAAGCTTACACAAAAAACACGATCCTCCGAAACTCCATTCTTCAATTATACTAATTTCTAAAAAAAAAATTTAAAAAAATCATTTTTCAACATTCTGTTCTGCAAATTCAGTTCAATAGTTTCAAATGTAACACAATTCACCCATTCGCCTGCAATTCGTCTCGGCTAATAAATAGCAATCAATGAATGTACTGAGTAGCCAATTCAGTTTTATATGCCTGTCAAAATATGTCGCCATCATTATTGCAGCCTACTTCGTTGGAATACCTATTACCTGGTCACGTGATCCCTAGCCATAGTTATTTCAAGTCATCTTTGCACGCGTGTCTATGTGTGCGTGCGGTTTACAGCGATTGTTTTTTTATTGAATGCTTTAATTTGTGTGTCACTAACTCATGAAAGATGTGTGTATACCTCGTCGTTTAATATTTACTAGTTACACACACGTAGTACCGCGAATAAAGGGTAAATAGACTGTGTTTCTTCTGTAGTTTTAAATGCACTTTGCTTAATAAATTGAAATATCAAATTATGTTTAGTACCCATTGGTGTACAACAGTGTAGTTAACGGATCTTTTGATTGATTATATCAATCTACGCAGCTTGCCTTCTGAATTTGATAAGACAACTGTGCAAATTACAGGATCAAATAACTTGTAATATGATTCAAAGAAAAAGCTTCTATCTTTCTCAAACATGAATTATAAATCTGCCTGCAAAACTGTGATACTATAATTTGGTTCTGTGTATCGAATCTGTGTATTTTAATGAAAGATCTTGACAGCCTCAAAACACGACCTCTAATGCAGGTAAACGTTAATCCGCGTATTTACATACGTATGTAGTGTATGTGTGTGTTAATCTAGCTTGAGAAAATGGAAACTTTCTACTCAGCCGTATTGTTATGGAGAAATTGCAATAAATGTAGCAATGGACAGAAAACAGATAAGCAGAGAAGGTTAATTTGAAACAATTTTATTAAGTTACATACTAGCCTTACTCGCAGCTTCGCCTGCACGGCTCACAGTGTAGACTGTGTTGATTTTCAAGAGTTAAGTTAACCGTACAACTAATTTCACCTAAATCTATGTATTCCTATTTTTGCGTATCAAATACAATTCTAAACCTGCAGGAGTTTCTTAACGGGCTCAACTGAAAAGAAAAGTCGAAAAACTCAGAGCTCATCACGCCAAATATCCTTTCGTTCGAGTCAGTGGAACTTCTGCGTTACTTCTACAGTGTTGGTCAGCTTTCGAACGTTTTTTATGGTGTATTAGGGCATTTGGCACGTGCGAGACCACAGCGAGCTGTTCTCCTTTAGATTTCCACTTTCCTTTCATATTAATATCTCGCGGTCGCCTTATATAGGTTTTATGCGTGATCAAATTATTATTGTTTTATATTTACAGCATTCCATGGATTGCATAGAAATTTCTTAAAGCAACGGTTGCATATTTTAAAAAATCTGGAAAACTTAAAAAATAACAAAATAGTGACATGATTAAAAGCGCGATCCCGCCGCGTCTGCTCATGATTAAGGACTCCGGTTGGGTCCGAAACTAGTCGGGCTACCCCGATAAATACGCGTGAGTAAACCCGTCATCATTTAATAATGATTAAAAGCATCATCAATCATGTTTATTCGCGATGACTTTATGACGGCTCATAAGTATATTTTTACATTACTATAAATGCAAAGAATTACATTAAAATCTCTATCCATTAACAGTTCTGAACGAGCCAGAAACACAAATACCAAATGACTTGTAACAGTTAATTCAAATAGCGAATAAAAAGCGCAAGAGATCCACTATCAAACCTTAAACTAATATCATTGAATTTGTGGAAGCGTGACAGCAATATATCGCGTAGAGCGGCATCTCTTTTACACACCTGCAGTAACATTAGTTTAAGACGTGATGGTCACAAGGATCGTATTAACATTGAATAGCAAACGTTATTTATAACGGTTTGTAAAACTGTCTATTCATCAAACCGTCTTTGCAATTTTTTGTAACATTTGGGGGTTTGGGAAGCATATTATGATTATCAGTTGCCTAGTACTCAAATTGTAAACTTTGCTTAGTATGAGACTAGATGGCGGTTTGTACAGGTTGCGGAATTCTTCAATTTTCGCTATTGCTTTTGCTAGATACGTAGTACGGTTTCCAATAAGTAGATTATAGGTTCTATGTTAAAGCTTACACCAGATAACGCGTTAAACTTGACATTCATGGAGTAGAGCATGCTTAACACATACTCTTGTACAGTACTATGTGAAGTCGAATCGAATTATAATAGAATCGGTGTATGTTTTATGACAAGAATAAAATTATGCACATTAAAATAATTCGTATATGTAGGTATAAGTAGGCTGTAAGTTGATATTAAGTATGTTTTTACAATAGCAACTAGTCTATCGTTAATCTTACTAAAGATATGTGTAATTTTTATATGTATGTTTCATGACAGGAAAATAGATAAAGCAGAAATGAACGAATCACGAAATAAAGCTCTTTCTTTGCTTTTATATACTTTCTTCTCGATAAACTTATATAGTCAGTTAGTCAGTCAACATAGACCATGGATAATTAGATTGACAGGTCTCCCGAATTTTGAAAATAATTATCTAGTATCGAGACTGCGGAAATTCAGTCGCCAACTAGCATTTCACTGAAACGTACTGAAACAATAGATGGTTAAATAATTTTCTCATCGCTCGAATCTGATCTTGTAGATCGATTTTTATTTATGACCGTCTGAAGCATCAGCACGAATCAAAAGTCACTGTTCCTTAATATATATTGCATCCTTTTGTAACGTGTTCCACAGCATAATTTACACTTCCAATACCACTTATCGATGTATTAATTCATCAGATTCCTTTCGGAACACACAAATATATTCACATTTTATGCCAACTTATTTGCGTAGGACTTCTTGTAATCCTTGAAAACTCGAATTGTAAAGTAGGCCAAAAGTACCATAGGTGCAGTGCGTCAATTGCTAACTGCTAACCCAAGCATTAACATTGGAATGTGGGGCCCACGCTTGGCGCCAACGTTGGTGACTTGGTGGCCAACATTTGAATTCATGCCAGGTGCAGGTGCCATGCTTATAACGACTCCTTGGATGAAATGCCGACATGCACTTGTGGTTGGTGACAATCAGTTTTCCGTGACAAAAAAGTAGTGAAACATATGGTATCTAAAAATAACCTGAATGAATGCTGAATAGAATCTAGAGAATTCTTCCCTATATTTAATTACTAGCTATTGCCCGCGATTTCGTCCGCGTGGTTAGAAGATATAAGTTCGGAATTTTTGAACGGAATCCCTTGAAGATGAATAATTTTCCCGGTTTTTTTCCACATTTTCCATTGTATCTGCGCTCTTATTAGTCGCAGCGTGATAGTATATAGCCTAAAACCTTCCTCAATAAATGGTCTATTCAACACAAAAATAATTTTTCAATTTGAACCATTAGTTCCAGAGATTAACGCGTTCAAACAAACAAACCAACAAACTCTTCAGCTTTATATATTAGTATAGTTAAGGCTCTGCACCGGACGACTCTTTTAAAACTATATTATTCGCTATTTTGAACCTTAAAGTGAGTTGCGACTTTATGCAAATATTTAAGTTAATGTTTTATTGACTAATTCTATACAAAAACTGAAGCGCTAAAATAATCTAACGACCAACAGATAGCGATACAGTTACAACAATAAATGCTTAATAAGAGTGGACATCGAAGCAAGGGCTAAAATTCACAATTAAAAAATTTGAATAAGAAAGTTTGCAAATAAACAATGTCTGTAGAGTGTTAAATAGTTCTTCAAAGTCTTTCTCTAGAATAAAACATGATGTATGTGTGTAAATAATACTGTCATGTCAGGCACTTTTGAAATATATTCAGGAATGCATATAAGATGTTTAATTTATTTTATTATGCAAGAAAGTATGGGTAATGAAAATTACAGTTAGTGCGAGGAACATTAATGTTAAGCCTGAAATTCCTTCTTAGCGATCTTACGGTCAAAGCACAGTAAATATTTAAGTTTATCTGTACTTATAATAGATGAAACTGCAAATGTTGTTTTTTTTTGTAATACATACATACCTTCCGGTTATATATTTCTATTGAATTACTGGTGGTAAAATCAGTAGAGGTGAACAAATCTTATCACTTACGGGTATTAAAAATATATACTACTCGATTCTGAAGCCAACTTACAGTAGACATAAAAACATAAAAATCTGTTTATTACATAGGTTCAATTGTTTCTAATAGCGTAAATATGGTTTTGTGTGAAATTGTAAGAAATAAAGAAAACATCGCTTTCTTTTATATTGTATATTTTTCGCCATGTTTTACTTTTTGCTTAAGCTAAAGTGCGAGCTATTATCGTTTTATATTTATTATATGTATATTATTCTTGTAAATCTCTTGATTCAATTAAACCCACTAGGCACAACCCTAATCGGCATGTTTCACTTACACGCATTCCTTTAACATTCCGAAGCCCATCCCATAATTACTCAACGATGTTTGATCAAATGTTTCTTCAAATGTTTGACAAACATCGCTGGTATCTAATAGTATTATTATTAAAGGCAGTTGCCAGGTTGGCTCGGTATCAAACAAAATGGTAATAAAACACTTCTGCTAGAAAACCATGAGAATTGTAATTTCTATTGGCAAAGCCTTGCGGGCAAAATTAAGGCTCAACTGTCAAGCTATAACGGTTTATGAGATAAAGCCTGGTAGCACACGGACATAGATGGACGGTAATGGCGGGGCCTTCGGTTATGGAGTTCCGATTTTACCCCTTGGATACGGAACCCTAACAATGGATCTCGTGACAAATTTTCATTCCTTTTCCAGTCCTATTTAATCTTGAACAACTGTGAACCATACGTTAATTATGATACTTTGTCTTATAGACCCTAAGTTATCCCATTTCCTCAAGTTTAAAGCCGGTTATAAAACTGAATGGTTATTGAACAGAAACAGTTCAGAAAAAGTCGAAATTGCAGTGATTGCAGTTTATACGAGCTGTATTTAATTGGTTGACAAGTGCACAGAGCATAAACGCAGTCAACCTAGTATTGGATCTAAGAATCATCTCTTGTATGGTCTTTTATTGTAGAGTATTTTATACGAAAAGTAAAGTTTTCGTCGACACGATTGTACTATTTGAAGCTACGTTCTTTGTTTGAAATCCATCCATCAATGGCAAAAAATCAATATATACAATATTGGAAAAAAGTTTGACGAGAATAACTGAGAGAGATTTGAAAGATAAAATGAAAGAGACTTTCTCACAACCACAACATAATTAAATAGGCACCTTCATCAAAATCAATTAAATTCTAAATTCATCACATAATCAATAAAATCCACAGATCGTAAATTAATCAGACAAGTCTACTCAAAACCATTAAAAAACAGTTACGATATTTTTTATTATTCATCTAACACGCGTTATTAAGGCTCGCGTGCGTTTGCGCAGCTCAAAGTCAACGACAGTTTGACGGCTGCCAAATATGGACATGACAGCTACTGTCAACCGCTCCCGGCCATAGGGCTGTCAAATTTAAAAATATATTTACTGTCACATTAAGGCAAAATGGATGACGTAAAGTTAAATACAATGTTCCTTTTATGAAGTTTTCTTGTAACTTAAAAATAAAAACAAAAGAGATATTAATGTTTTGTTTTGAAGCGCGAGTGCTGACGACGGTGGTATACTCAATTTTAAAGTTATTTGTTTTGTAATATGATGAGAATATAAGAAAGTTTTAAACCGTCTTTAGTCATTTATCATTCCTGGGGACACTCTACACCGTGTCTCTGTCCCTCTTCTACGATTGCAATCAATCTGACTTTTAGTGATAGCAGATCGTTTGTTATAATGTTTAAGTGCATATGCAATAGCTGTATTGTGTATTGTTGATAACTTATGACACGTCAATAAAACCTAACGGTTGACCAATGCTGACATATGCACTTGAAATACGAATGTTTGTGTATTATTATTTGACAGCTAAATTACCGAATAAAGTTAAGGCAAACGTCGTTAATAGTTTAGTTAAAGAGGTAAATTGAATGCCTTTCATTAAGTTCCCGAACATGTTTAAGCAAATACGTATAACATTACGCTTTTTTTACCACTAATCATTGGTCGATTGAGTCGATTTCTCTTGAACACTCTACTTTTTAGAAGCACAGCCCTATCGCTAGGACCATACCTGACAGCGGATCGCAAATTGTAGATACACCTGGTCAATTGTTATTCAGAGTGACCTCACAGCGACGAGCGCAGAATAAATATTTTAAATGGACATTATAACTATAAAAGACAATAGACTTAGTCATAAAACTTAAATGTTAGCCCCCGTTATAATCGGTCTTGTCCTTATCATGTTTTATTCGCACCACGTATTTAATAAGCCGTTAATTATGTGTTAAGGACCCAAAGTTACAATACAATAGGTTTTGCGGCACTTAATACGAAGACGCGACTCGCAAATTTAAAAAGGACTTGAATTTGGTCCTTTTTAAAATTCTGCACATAAACCTTCTTCTTTGACACTTCTGTCTTGACGGGGATGTCAGCGTCGTCTGAGTTATTACTTGCTCCATTTGGAAGCGGAATCCGCCTAGCGATTGTCACGTCACAACTCTTACAGTTTCTGTATTGGAAGAGAGAGAGACGTGGTTCTATACCACGTGCTACTTATAACGGTATCTCGCTCCCACCCAACAGTCTTCTTTTAAATGGTCATGGTAGAAGCCCAAATTTATAAAGCGAATATTGATTATAGCTATTTCATTTATAAAGGATATTGTGCGTCATACTATATTAAAAACCTCTATCCATCTTTTGAAGCAGTCGCGTAAGGAATAGAAATAGATAGGAGTCTATGTATGAGCGTACCATAAAGTAAACAATAAGTTGTTTTAGACTTAAGTCTAGAAACCTTATTAGTGTCGCTTCAAGACTAAGGTTCAAATTGTTTGAAACTTTAGAGCATTGATCACTTCATAACACTGGGTCTGTTTTTATAAGATATTACAGATTAACTAATCCCCAAAAATTGAGTAGGATAGATTTATTCCTAAAAAGGAAGCTAGTTAGCTGATACGGCAATCGTTACTCATACAGTAATCCATCGATATCCAAACTTAATAAATACATATTCAGTAAACATTTCATTAAAAAAAAAAACCCAGCCAAATGCGAGTTTTATTCGCGACACTGAGGGTTCCGTCCTCCGCACTACAGAAAAACAAATTTACCACCTAACTAAATTTATGACCATCACTAGGTCGCTTAACCTCAATCTCAATTTTGATGCACAGCCTTCTGATAGTCAGAGTGACGTCGGTGGCTCAGCACAAGGGTTGCACTTTTACCATTTGGGTACAGAGCTCTCGAAAAGGTCAAGCAGTTTCGAAGGATATCGGTACCAAACACAATGACACAAAATCTCATACATTACCTTCTCAATTTCCCTTCAAACTCAAGTCAGGTGTAAATTTAACCACAAAAAGCTTCGCAAACAAAGTTATTTCAGACGACTGAAGTTTTAAACGTCAGCTATTTGTGTTAACTGTAGTTAACGTGTGCACCGTTAAACTGGGTTTACGATCGCGGCAAATTCATTCGTTAGAGTTCACTCTGTTACTAGGTATGTTGTTAAACAATATTCTTTGTTTCAAATTTTAGAAGTTGTTTGTAGACCTGGATTTTGAGGTGATGCTGGAAAACCTTTCAAACTGAAAAGTATATCCCTAAAGTTGTTATCCAACTGGTTTAAGGTTTTAAGCAAACGTATAATTATTTGGAATATCAAATAATTATCTGTAAAACAAACTTTCAATGCAGGTTTAGACCACAAGCGAACGATTTAATGCTTCAGTTTTCAGGGACAAAATTGTCTGCCTCTTTAACAAAAACTATTAGGTACGTTGACTTCAAAAAAAATAAATATTATTGGTATTTGTTGTTCATGCGTTAATTTAATGTACCACCATTTCAAATAAATAAATATTATTTATTAACCTTTTCTAAAAGGGGAGGTTCCTAATTTGTATGTTTTTCGTAATGAATTTTATTCTAATAAAGTATTATTCCTTGTTGCAGACAGCGTCGGAGCAGCGTGCGACCGCCCCCGAGGAGATGCAGGCGCGGCACAGCCTCCTGTGGCATCTGCTGATAGACCTGCCCATACTCCTGCTTGGTAAGTACACTACAGTATTTTTCATAGTACAATTTAAACATCTTCTTCTTGACTACATGTTTGAGCTAAAAGCTAAAGCAATTCTGCAGTACAACGGGAGTTATGCAGCGCATGATTCTGAATGTGCCGGCTCGCTACGTTTGGTATTAACAGCCAGAACCAACTTACTCGCCAAATTGGCTGTGACACGAGCTATTCGGATTAACGAAGTGTACTTAAGGGTGATTGTATGCACTGACAGACTGTTTTGTCACATCGGGTAGAAATAAGTTGAAAATGCTTAACTGAACCCATCGGCATCTCCTGTTTTAAGTGGATTTTAATTGACTAATAGAATATGCGACGTGTCATGTCTAAGAGAAGAATGCAATTAACCAGCTATTTTTATCTTCTTAATGACATTTTGTCCCATTCGAAACTAATTACGCACCATTAAACACCTAACCGGCTGATAATCACGTGTTATCTATAAGCACGCATTAAGACACCTGCATTGCCACATAATGAACATAGTGACTCAACTACCAGACATTTATCGATTAAATACCTAAACGTCACCGTAAAAAGGGAGCATGATTGGTTATAAAAAGTCAAAATTATCATCATAATCATCATCATCGTAGTCCCTCCCAAAAAATTAGACTCGTATTTTCGACTTTTTCTGACAAAAAAATTGACAAAGATGAACTTGAGGCGTAAGTCTAATCTAATCACTTTAATTCGTTTTAAATTTTGATTTTATTTTGCGGTACAAAAAAAATACGTATCCATTATTATTCATTCAAACTACATGACTAACATTGAAAAAAAAAACAAAACATTATTCCTATTGTACATATTTCGTTGTCAATTGCTTGCACTTACTAACTTTCTTGATATGTGTCAAATTATAACTAGCTAAAGTTGATCGTATACTCCTAATAGTGTTATACGCTTAGCTTGAGAGCCACTTCATCGCCTTAACGCAGGTACGTTAAAAACCGTGTATATAAAAGGTACACTAGTGTGCGTCAAGTAACGGATTGTCTTAAGTATATTTAGACGGAACCATTAGCTTGATTTATCGTTGAAACAAGATTTATCGGTATTTTAAGGATCTCTTTACGTTCCCGTCATAATGAAGGGTGACGATTTACAGCTAGATGTTTTATTTACAAAATAAATGTTTATAAATAGGGAATGTAAAAGATGGGAGATTTATTAAAGGATAAGAAGAATTATATAATTTATTATTTATCGTTAAAATATATGAAAAAATTAACCTACACATTTGTCTCGGTAATTTATAGATATCATTAAAATATATTATATAAAAAACTATTTTATAAATGCTCTAACCGAGCACAGGCTATTTCCATAAAGGTAATAAATAAATAAAGTTTTGAACATTGATCATCACGCTAGTACACTGTGGGATAATGATTGTAGATCCCAATCCCAAAATTCCAAGTTTCCTCACAATGTTTTCCTTCGCCGTTTTTCAATGCTGTCTTCGACAGATAGCTGAAAGTATAATTACTTGAAAAAGAAACATTTCTACTCACCTCCTTTGGGATCAAACCAGATGAACCTTTCTGCGCAGAAATCCGTTAAGGAGAACATTACCGGTTCTACATAAATATGATTGACATCTCAACAACGCAACAGATTCATACCGATATTGTAATCGATTGCGTATGATGTATCAGTTTGTCTATAAGAAATATGACAGCTTATTGCTCTATGTAAAATTATGTGATCTATGGCAGTTTATAATATGACATTTAGAACCCTTTATATGTGTATTATCTTAATATTCTAATATGATGAGGTTGTGACTAAGGAGGAGCTCGTGGCTCATCTATATATTTCAGTTTTGCGACCACGGTTCTTGAGGTACAGCCTCATGACAGACGGGTGGACAGACATTTATGGGGGGTTCAAGGATTTCTTTTTAACCCTAATGGTACGGAACCCTCAAAAAGTATGATAATTGACAAAAAAATATAACAAAAAATTATCTTGCTAAATATCATGATCTATAAGGACTACTACACAAACGATACAATTTATAAAGCCTACTTCACACGGCAGACTTTCAGTGCGAGTCGGACTTTATAACGGACCATTTGTGGGAACTATCAGTTTTTGTCCGACGCACACCATAATTGGTTTAGAATTCGGATTACTGAGTCACGGTAATTGCGGATTGATACGTTATAAATACTTGGGAATGTTAGTAATGGTTTTGTAGTAGATTTATTGGAAGTTCACGATTGAAAACTGTCTGTGTGTATGGTGGTGACTGTGTTGGGATATGTTTAAAAATAGTTAAGCTTCATGCTTGACTTTGGGTAGATTTAAAAAAAAATAGCGGTCCCAACAAAAAGTGTAATTGTGTTGCGTATTACAAAATATGTAAATTCAAATAATACACAAAACATGAGTGTACACAAATAAATTAACGTGACAAAACAATGAAAAATGTGAAAGACGCTCATATACTTATTGCTGAATATTTTTAAAAAGTAACACAACGAACTACACCCTTGACTTAACAATGTACATAGTTACAAACTACGTGACATAAACTAAAACAAAGACACAGTTCTCAATAAATTGCGGTCAACGTTATCAAAAATCTAAGAACTTTAAGAAACTAGTTCTATCTTTAAAAAACTAACTGAAATCATAAGAAAATATTACGAAATACAAAAATATTTATTAACTATTTTCTACGTGCTTTGTAAACCGTCGTTAAGGTTTACTCAAACGAAACGATTCCGTGTGAGTTCTTTTTTATACATTGCGTAGTTAAACAGCTCTGGCATCAAAAGTGATATAAAATAGCCGGCAATGCATTGCATCCCTTACGATGTTTCTCGCCACATCTAAACGTGCCTTTAGTCCTAACACGACTCAAACGTTGATCTTTCACAATCAAGATATTACAATTCTGAATATCAGTTTATGACTACTATGTAACCTCGTAAAATGGATTGCGCAGATCAAATAGATAGTCATATATCATGTAACACGGTTTTCAGCTGAAATGACTTACCAATGGGGTATTTGACATGAAATGTAAGAAAAATACGTAACTCTTCAATATTTTTTGGAAATCTATCTCATGGATTTAAGGAATAACCTATTTCAAAACACATTGGGGGCACTCATTTTAAGTTGACAGATTAATAAATTGAAATTTGACTGGGTCGCACATAGCCGAGTGGTAAAGTTTACCATGAGAAACCCACCGAGCGCCCAGTGTCGTGGATTCGTGCGTAGGCTTTGTGTGACAAACGTCTGCTTGTTCTCAACCTTGACTTGAATGTTTTCTATCCTCCCGCGATCAAAAACTAAATACCTCAGTGCAGAAGCCAGTTGAAGAAAAAAAACGATTATCATATTACCTACTTATTCCTTCTAATTAGACTAGACAGTATGACGTTACCGCATTATGAAATGAATATCCCTGACCATTCCCGATACCTGACACCTGATTGAAAAGTCAACAAAAATCAATGTTCAATGAACTTGTGAAGCTTCTAACTATCAGCTTTACTTGGGTACCTGTAATTTCAAGTTAGATAAGGGTGTGTAATGACACTCGTCTTGGGTATGTGATGTGTAAGTTTAGTTATATGTGCGATAATGATGTAACTTAATCTACATAGTTAGGAGCATCAAATTGTAGTTTTTTTTAAAGTAAGAGTTAAAGTTTCTGAGGTAACCTTTATTGTTATTTAACATTAAATAAATGAATACAAATAAATGCGGACAACATCACATACATTGTTCTGAACCCAAAGTTAGTTGCTGAAGCACTTGTGTTATGGAATTCAGATACAAGGAAGGTACCACAAACACCCAGACCCGAGACAATGTAGAAATATGAATTTTTACATTGACCCGACCGGGGATCGAACCCGGGACCTCAGAGATAGCGACACTTTGAAACCGGTGCGTACGCCACTCGACCACGGAGATCGTCAATCATTGATTTTTAGTTGCTTTTTAATTTTTGTACTGAGATTTTAGTCGAGAAGACACACCGATTTCGTTTTGCCTTTTGAAGTACTTACCAATGGAGTATTAATAACGAACTTAAATATAAACATTTTAAACAAAATTAGTTAATTGATGCTTTTGTTTTATATGATCGCTTAAAAACTACATTTTATTTTTATTCACTTTTGGGTACTTTTTTACTTTACTAACGGCTGTTAAAATTATTATTATTATTTTTTAATCTAGGTTGTAAGATGACCTTGTATTGTAACTAGTAGTAAGTCATAGGTACAATTAGCAGCCCGATGATAACCATAGCCTAGTACTAAACAAAGTACGGTACCTTTGCACAGCTATCGCATATTAACTATGCCCCATATTCTGTTCAACGTAGAAGGGCCGTGATTCACTGTCATAACTCATTTCTGCAATATAAAGAAAGTGAATTTATTATTGTAGAGTTGTGGAAATACTTAATAATCTGCAGTTAAATTGTTGTAACAAAAGTTTAAACTTTTACCATAGCATTATAAATTGATTGTGTCGACAATGTCACTTGGTTGTTGTTTTCGGTAAATAATCTATACTTCTATACTTAATATATGTATAAAGCTGGAGATTTTTTTTGTTTGTTTGATTGAACGCGCTAATCTCAGGAACTACTGGTCCAAATTAATAAAATATTTATGTGTTGAATAGACTATTCATCGAGAAAGGCTTTAGGCTACAAACCATCACGCTGCGACTAATAGGAGCGAAGATACAATGGAAAATGTGAAAAAAACTGGGCAGGTATAAATCATAACTTTTATTTTCTACCCACGGGGACGAAGTCGCGGGCAACAGCTAGTGTTTTATATTTATTTTCATGAATCCGAACTCACAAGTTATAATTACAAACTATTTAAGAATTAAAAGTGTATGGCAAGCAGCGACTGCCTATCTGACCTCCTCAACCCAGGATACCCCTTAGTAAGACTAGTTGTCAGACTAACTCATAGGCGCCTACAAAGGTACTTAAAATGTTCTTTCTTCTGATCTATTTTATCCGATATTTAAAACCAGCCTATAATTAAATGGCGTGTGGCTGCCAAGTTCATAAAAAAGGTCATAAATAAAAAATGGTATTACAGTTTCAACTCGAGTTAGCTTCTTACAATTAAATATAATCATAAACATGAATATGATCATAAGCACGTGATAGAGTCACGTTAATCAACTGACGTCAAAAAAATCTACGCATAATTTGAAAAAAAAAATAATCGTATTTCATCATCAATCAAACAAATCAAATTTCTCGAAGTCATCGGAGTGTTTTAGTAAACACGTTCTGTGAGAACTGAACTGCAGTCAACCAGTGGTGCTCAACCTTTGGTTGTAGTTTTGTTATTTTGAAGAAATACGTGAATATTAATAAATAAACAAGTTAAAAATCATCCGATGCTAGTAGGTAACTGATTGAAAAAAATAGAGTAGTATTATGGGACAAAGGTAACAAACACGAAACCTCTTTTTTTAAATCGTTAGAAATCAGACAAGAAAAAAAATTGATAAATCTTCAATCATAAAGAACAGGCACTTCATAGTCTATTATTATACGAATTGCAAGTTTTAATAGTTGAATTTAAGACTATCCTACATCCCGTATAAAACGTTTTGCAGGAAAGAAAACCTTGCGTAACCAAAGTTTGAGCCCCTCTGTCCAGAACTATAACGTTACAGTTTCATGTGAATACACTCCATTATGACGAATGTATGTATGTGTGTGGGTGTATACATGTATGCGTAAAGGGTAATGTGAGAGCATTGTTTCTAAACCCATCCGCAAAGAAAGAATGTAAACATCATTGTAGGTTTAACAACCGAGTGATCTACTTGTGTTACTTCTAGATGACTAGGCTTCGTTAGACCACCTAGAGTTAGTCAGACTAGTTTATTATAAGTCATTCGTAACTTACCTAATGTATATTTTGTTATACGTTCATCATGTGACCGTTTTTGTTTACTTAAAATAAAAGGTCGCAGAAAGTTCCATTCAAACCCATCAATTTTTTGTATTTTCCAACTGAGGTTTGACATCGATCTTTCTTATTATGATTGCCGCATCTTCTGTAAAAACCTCTAGATATTGCGGTTCATTATTTATAATAAATTAATTACGAATAGTCCCATTCGTCAGTGGTATCTTTGAATAATTAAGAAAGAACTCATAACTTTAAAAATGTCACATAAGAACTTTGCCTGCGTTTGGAAAGAACATACATCGTATATACACAACTCCCTACAAAGAACCGCAATGCCATCACATCATGCAAAACATAACAAACAAGAAATTCCAAACAAAAAAACATCTGTTTAAAGATCTCACAGTGGTATTTACATACTTTCTTGCTTCTTATTTGACCTACAGTACATAATGTATGTTCCTGTGTCAGCTGTACGGGTGGTCACAGACACACGATACTCTGTTGACACACGTTGACACCGCCTTGACATCGCGAGGAACATCGCCCACACAAGTGCTTCGATATTTACAAGAATTTTATAGGTATATCGTGTTTCTGGATTCCTGTGTTTTGTGACACGTGCCTGTTTTTGCAATATTATACTTAGAGACACGCTTTTTATGGTTATTTTATTATTATTTTAAATGTTTTATTTTAGGTATAGTCTTCTGAATATTTTAATTTGATATTTGATCAGTATATGCAGCTTACTTAAGAGCTGTGACTGATGTGACGGACTTTGTATAAGCTAAAGTCAATCTTCCTAAGTGATTATGTAACAGCCATACACGTGTATAAATTTCATAAATTTAATTAATTAAGAGTTATAAATTACTGCGTTAACTGTTTACCTCACAATACAACTTTAATGTCAAACAAATAAATTATGGGCGTCATAATTTAAATACCATGGAACTAAACTTAATAAATCAATAAACAAACAACATTAACTATTTATGTTACACAATATAAAATCCTTCTAATTCAATTAAAACTAACGACTTAACCTTATTTTAAGAAATAAAACATTAATACATGTCTATAAAAACCGGTCAAGGGTTCCGTACGAATATATTAAAGAAATGTATGACTTTAACAACCGTTACTATGCATCGATCTTAATAAATATTTTTTTAGTACAAGTTTCAGTAGGTAAAATTTCAACTGCCCAGCTATCAAGGTTCATGAGAGCCTGGTGTCAGATGGACAGACATCGGCCTGCTGGATGGCCTCCATTTTTACCCGTGGGGTACGAAAATCCAAAAAAACTCTTAAACTGAAGTCCAATACGGCCGGAGTTCGAATATAATGTTGTAGAGTGGTTTCTTAGGTTTACGCGAATGTTAGACATTGAAATGAAACTACTTTTACGGATTTTATCGCGGTTTAATTTTTTATTTTAGTTCCCGACGTTTCGACACCTTTGCAGGTCAAGACGAACACCATCGCAGTCTGCCCGTGACCATGATACCTGCAAAGGTTTAGAAACGTCAGGAACTAAAATCAAAAATTAAACCGCGATAGAATCCGTAAGTAGTTTCATTTCAATATAATGTTGTAGGTATGTGCGTTACTTCTCAAGAATTTTCTTTTAATTGCTTTAAAGGGAATTTAGAATGGTCCACGGGTCTTTGTTTACCTCTTAGTAGTTGTGACCTAGTTTTCTCGTATTAAAGCATTTTCCCGTTATAATGTGGGTAGAATTATAAATTATGCTTGCCTGCCTTAGTTGTGTTAGTCATACTAATGTTAGCTATGTTTGATTTATTGTGACGTACCTAATGATATGTTGTATTCAGTTAGACCTAAATATTTATTGATTGCAACTTACAAATTTTAAATTTTTTGATAAAAAATGCTATTATAATACAAGTCGTATCTTCTACGAAAATTCCATACAAATACCTAAACTTAAAAGCTTCAAACCACTTTTCTCCCCAACGCTACATAGGCGTAGTGACGCGTAAAGCTCGGTGTACATGAGCGTACACAATGTTATCGGCTATCTATCTGACACGCAGCCGCGATAACCGATCTATAACAATGTCGTTTTTTTTTTATTAAACTTACAATGTCAATGATAAGGCTGCTTTGCTTGAGATCTTTTTTGAGAGAGAAACTAGGATTTTTTTTTACTGTGAGAAAACAGATCTTGTCTATAATTAAGCTTGAGTAATAACACTAATGACTTCAAGTTCTAGCCAGTTTTTGATCAGATCTGATTTTAAATTGGTTCAAGTTTTATTAATCAGTGTGAACCTTTAAATTCAACTTCCTTTTTAAAATTGTTACCATCTCAATTATCATAACTTTAATATTGGCCAAGAAAAATCCAGTAAAGAAAAGTTGCATTATACCTTGAAATACACCTACGGGAAATTATTTTCTTCCGCATTTTGATTATAAATAG
Organism: Trichoplusia ni; assembly: GCF_003590095.1. Lineage (NCBI taxonomy): Eukaryota > Metazoa > Arthropoda > Insecta > Lepidoptera > Noctuidae > Trichoplusia > Trichoplusia ni. Next base: position 1,616,574 of record NC_039479.1, read on the forward strand.
TTCATCGTAATCTTCCGTAGCATGTTCTCAACCAACGGACAGATCATTCTGGATGGCAACGGGACAGACGCGCCGTATCCGTCAAACACACTAACCTATATCACAACGGGAGCAGGTTACGTCAACGTAAACTTTACGACTATACGGGGGAACTACTATCATCTGTTGAAGTACAGAAGAATAGAAGATTTATAATAATAATTATGAAAATTATAAACGCAGGTAGTTATTGTAAAGATGTGTTCCTGCCTGCTACACTTAGCGCCTGGGTATCGGTTCCTTCCCAGGACAAAGGCTTGTGTGAAGATCACGACCATTTGTTCTGTCTGGATGTAATAAATCAATAATATGTTTGCATTCAGGCCCCACACGGCTGATTTTCACTCCAAGAAAGTGTATAATGAAATGCTTTTGCGTAAACTGTTTTACGTGATGGAGAGATACGGTGGTAAAAAGTATTATTTTATGTTGGTGGCTGACCTTCAGTTCATCCAGCAAAAATAGAAAGTAAATATTGTTTTATCGTAAGGTCATACCTATGCATATCACGCCGTCAATCCCAAATCCAACGCGACATCTATTTATACACTGCACCATGTACAAATATAACTAGTACTAATATGTAGGTGTATACAATTTAGCAAAGTTTGACTCATCTTGAATAATTACAATGTTGTTAACCTCATATTTGAATAAGCTTATCAAGCGTTCATTCGCACCTCGCTCATGTAATGATGATCCTTATAAAATACTAAATTAAACATGATATTAAACAGGATAAAGTAATGGTTTTAGCAGCTTGCTCATTTTATTTATGGCTAGCAACAGCTTGCTTCAAATTTCCCATTTTTTTTTCAAAATAAAAATTTGTCAAATCAACCTAGTTTTAGCAAATTTTGTTTCATAATTCCTCCTAAGAAACTTTCCTACTTGCTGGTTACTTCCTCAATCGTTAAAATCCTTCATTAATGCCCAAATGAATAGACATGACATTTCGTTTTGACAAGTCACGTGACCTTGACCTGTCATCTTCATACAGTTCATACATTCGAGCGTTTTCTATCGACGTTAAATATTGTAGAAATCTCTATAGGGTCTGAACTTCGAAATTCAGTCCTACGCAAGCTGTGAAACTCTCAATGGAAGCTAAATATCCTCATTTAATAACACGCTCACGTTTTACACCTTTACCTACCCTTAAAACAGTCGTTATGTCTTAATAATATGTCCTGACCTACGTCAATACTCATTGATAATTGTTAGTGAATGGATGCATTCTCTCTCCTTACCGAATGCAAGCTAACATGGATTGTTGCTTAGGCAGTATCCGGTACTGTTATAGTGAAACGAGCCTTTGTCAAGTATGAACTTTCTTATAAGGATGTCGTAGTTGCTATTTCCGATTGTAGAGTCATAGGTTTGTGTTGGCACTTATTGATATGTTGTTTAAGGGTATTTGTTATGGTGAGGACTCAAAGGAGGGCTCTAAAAAGGAGGTGAAACTGACGGTTTGGAAGGTTAAAGATGAAAGAACGCATGACAAAGTCTCGTGATGTTCATTTTGGGAGTATGATTTTTGGTCGAGTTTTCACTCCAATGCATCGATTTCCTTTGATTCAAATAACTTACTCTGGAAATAATGAACGCTCATCACACGGAAGAGTCAATAAATTGTTATGACTCCAATAGGTATAAGAACTCTTTTTATTGTTATTGTAATCATATACAAAACAATCCAACCAGACAGGTACTGTGAAATGTGGCGCCCTACATGCTAACTACCATACACAAAAAGCCATGCAAATAATCACAATTCACGCTCAACTACCCATTATCCGAAACATTTAAAATTCCACCATTTAACACTAAATTGCAATGCATTGCAAAAACACGGTGACCTATACATCCAGATGGCGCCACATCCGCGCATTAAGCAGTTTCCACAATGGCGTCCCGTTACTGGTCCGTGGAATAACGTCGTAAGCGCCATGCATTTCATTGTTGCGCTTTGTATGGTTGGCGTGAAATATTCTCATTAACATATGATTTAACTCAGTGGAGGTAGAATGAAAGTTTTAGTTTATGTAAATATCGTGCATAGAGGTTTTCAGTGTTTAGTTTGACTTTAAACTGTAAAGCTGCTCAAATAAAAATTCTTAAATGTGTTTGGGGGGTTATAGTGGAGGCATTGTTAATATGAATAAACCAACGGTTGATGCCAATGTCAATAAAAAAGGATAGGTAAGAAGGACCATAGTTTCCCCAGACCAACGCGCTTTTGTGTGCTTACGTATGGCAACTTTTCACTTCATTAACATATTATTCGCAATAGCACTGTACATTTATTCCACAATTTATTATTTTACAAACATAATACAACATTTAAATCTGCATTTACCAATCTCGCTGGCGGCAAAACCTTTGTGCAAGCAAATCCTTTGAATTAACGATAAACGTGATTTGTGATCATAGACTATAATAAAACGATTATAATTATAGAACGAATAAATAACGCAGCTGGCGAGCAATCATAATATTCATTCAGACATAGGGGACCTACCACTTATCCTGAAAGTAAAATATGGACTTGTGGAAAAAGGACGGCGCTATATGCCTTCTTGTGCGCTGTCTCGCTCCCACTATTGCAACAGCCTTAATTTATGATGGTGGTAGAACCCCAGATCAGATAGACGCCATGTCGAAACGTACCTCAAGGCATGCTAATATCACAGGCTATGGGATTATTACTTAAGAGTAGACGCAGGCAGTGTAATGTTGCAAAAGTAGACATTTATAAATTGTAATGTTTAAATCATTTAATGAGGAAATTTTAGGTGGAGCCAGAGCGCCTTCTACTACCATCTATTGAAGTAACACTCTTACTTACGAAGAAGCGAGATAGCGCAGTACACGTGTTAGAGTGCCATCTTTCTTTCACAATTGCAAAATTATACGCCCCCATATATTCGTAATCGCCGTTTAGTTGTTACGTTGGAAGGTAAGGACGACCGACGCAACACACAGATACATAAAAAAATATAAGTAAATAAGTACTCAAACTAACACATCGCTCATGCAACAGTACTGAAGTCTTTAACAGAGATATTTAAGAACGGCATTTAGTAAAAAGTGTCGCATTAACTTTTAATTCAGCAAATGTCCAGAAAACCGTCGAAAAAAATATTATACGAACATGTAATTCGCATAAACAGGAGGTAAAGCTACATTAATACATAACATATTATTGTTTGATGAATGTAGAGACAAATATTCATTTTAGAACATCACCTAGCAAAATGTATTTTTTGCATATAACCAGTATTCTTCCATAAAATTTAAGTTGTTCTTTTGTATTTTATTACATTAAAGGATAAAGACAGTGTCCCGCCGCGAGCGACGCTTGTATTGTTATCTCCAGAGACGCAGGTTTAAGCATGCTCTGAGGCAATAATCAGTTCTGGTTAGGCTTGCACTCAATTTATAGCTAAAACCAAAGTAAAACAAGTTGTAAAGGACCACGGGAGAGTGGAAATGATTATAGACTTTTAGGACTTTGGAATAAAGATGGTTTTAATTTGGGATGTGGATTTTGGTGTGGGGTTCATTGAATGTGGGATGAACTCCTATTTTATATATTGTTCGACACGATTTCGCGAAATATAATATAGATTCCTTAAAATCAGTGTCCACCAAATTAAATTAAAAAAAAAACTGATTATGTAACAGTTAAGGCTCATCATTATGCTCTAAATACACATCTATTACAGCTAAACCAAGGAGAAAATGTTTTATTTATCACATTAACATGTTTTACGATCTGGAAGTAACAAAACATAAACAATTTGTATCTATTTACTGATATAAAATTATAATTATAATACCAGTATCGTAAAGTTAAAAGACCCAGTTGTTTACTGACCGGCTTTTTCTCAATTTACGAATTGAGCCATATTAAAAAAAAGAATTCACGTGTTTTTCTGTAGCAAATATTCTTAATAAGATTCAGTATAATGTAGAGAGGAGCAAATTAAAATAAGAGTCACATGACAGATGGACTTTTCCACTTCTGTGTTCTTACTTTTAAACGTTGTGGTTGTACCTCCCTGACCCAGCGGCTACCTTACCGCGGCCCAGCACACAAAGACCATAAAAAAGAACGTGGGAGAGTTTTAGACATTAAAAGTCTGAAACTTCCGTCCGCTCAATCTAAGGTAGAATGGAGTGTCAGAAAAATTCATGTTTATCAGTGATTTACATGTTTATCCGTTGCTATTTTGCATCATTGAAGAGTTGCTATTTCCTTCTAGAAAAAGTTACGAATTAACCGATAACTGGCAGGTGTCTCTTATACTCAAGTCTATAAATAATGCCGTCAAGTAACAACTTACTATGAAACAATGGTGTAAATGTCGTCCTTGTCTGGTAAGGTCGTGAGTTCAAATACATTGAACTGTACTCAGATTCTGTTAAAACACGTATTTACACAGTTTTAGTACCTTCTTATAGGTCGAAACTTGATTTTAACACATTTGTCACGAACTCTTAAGTTCATGCAATGTTTAAATAAAATAGTTACTTGTTTTAGAACCAAACATTCTACGAATGGAGGTTTGTAACCAAATTATCGAAAATCAAGAGAAATTGATACTTTAACCGGTGTCAAAGTTTTAAAATTATTTTAGATTAAACACCTAAAGGGTTTGCCAATCTGATACATTTCAAGAAAGATTATCAACGACATCTAAAACTATTTGATTATAGGAAGTTATTAATTACCAGAAATCAGTATTTAATATAGTTTTAATTTAAAATCTGCTCGCTATCTTATTAAAGCAACTTCAAAGGCACGTGCAATAAAAAAAACAGTGAAAACGTTAAATAAAATTTGATATATTATCGCACATCACACCTCAGTTCACGATTCAACCATAATTATAAGTGACATTTATTTAATTTATCGCCGATAACATATATCAGAAGCAATAAATGGATGGTTTAATTGGGTAACTTTCTTCAATGATATAACGTAAGAGTCACGCAATATATATGTATCTTAATTTCCTGTGTTTCCATCATTAACTGTGGGAATTCATCATTAATATAGCTTTTACACGTTTATGCTATTCATAGATAATGTTATTTCCTACAGAGCTACCACGTCTTTAAGTAATATTATTGTAATTGTGGAAGCGAGCTGTGCATCACACAGCCTAAAGCGTCGTCTCTTTTCCACAACTTCTAATATGATACATCAAAAGCTGTTGGTACGCGGTCTGATGTATTCTTTGGGCTATTTTTCGTGCCGCGTTTAAGTGCTTTCATGGAGTTCAAGCAATCCATAAAAGATGACAGGCCTTAGATTCTCTTACCCCAACTCATATTTAAGAAGTGAGTGTGATCAAATTAAAAATAACATTTTTATGTGTAATGGACGTCACATTGTCTTTTTTTATTCCATCTGTCGTAACAGATATGGTGGTACGTGTGGATTATCAACAATCTTGAATCGGGAAACTGAGAAAAAGATACCAAATAAGTAGAGCAAGAATTCCAAATTGTTAAAATGTGTATCTAAACAGGTGAATTCTAATCAAACCTCCTTGACTGCGTGCTTCAGTATTGCGTGACATTCCGTATTCATTACCCATTGTTTGAACACAACACTACAAAACCCCCAATCACAAACCACAGGCTCTACCAAGATATCCCTAAGTATTTATTATTGCACTTGTAAAAACGAGACACCGCTCTACAACGTGGGTATACGTTGTAGAGCGCTGTCTCACTTCAACAACAGCTATGAATATAATTGTAAGACGTAATTGTGACAGTTTCCAAATTGTCACGAAGTCGTGACAGTTGTTTTGTAAGGGCATTTCGTTCTTACGTCACTGACAGCCATAAAAATGTATAAAGATTACCAAATCACGCTCACCAATTGCTATCACGATAAAAGTATACTACGCTATGTTGATGTAAACTTTATAAAGCTTTTGAAGGAATCTGATCTGTTGACGAAAACGGGGAAACCCCTTAAAAAAATATGGGAATCTAACTAACCTTGTGCATGAGACAGGCACAGCGATAAACAGCTTGACAAATAGAAAAGTCTTAGCAAACGGAGTTGCTGGTTAACCCTTTACGATTCGAAATAATAAAAAACACAAAAGAACGTTCTCGTCCTCCATGGATGCTTAGTTACCAAGTACAGCTAATGCTATCAGAATATCTTACGAACGATTTGCCAGTCCAAATCAAATCTATTTCAAGTACAAAGCCAACTCTAATTCCGAACCAAACACTACAAAACTAAACCTGTGTCTATGTGCAATGACCCTAAACACGCTAATTACTACGTACGGCATGCGGGGCTAACAAACCATACGAACAAGCCAAACCAAACTCTATACTAAAGTTGTAGAGTCGAAATTAAATTGTAGAGCGTCTAGTATAAATTGGTATGAACCAAAATAAGGTCAGTGGATGCAGTATGCTAATTTAATAAAAACGGCGCTGTTATAATCGTAATGTCTGTGCAGTTGGAATTAACATGAGCGCTCTAATTATTTTATATCTCTGTAAATATTACTTGAGGTGGGAAAGTTTTTTATTGCGATTTGTAGATAACAGTAAATGGTGTTACAATTAAAATAGCTTAACCGTCCGATCTTTAATTCATCCTGAGACATATTTCATTTTGCCTTTTTAAAGAAACGTTTCCTGCGTAAAGGAATTAAATCCTTGTGTTGCGGGAGTCCGGAAAGTACACAAACATCAAGTCACATGCACAGACAGAGACACAAGACTCAGAACATGTTTTGAAGAATGATTTTGACGAATTTACTTGATTAATGTTAATTTATTAATATCTGTGATAGTAATGGTTAGATACTGCATTCTACCAAGCACGATGAATAGTAATAATAATTTTAAATGTGTAAATAGTTGGTAATCGACAATTGTCCACAAAGCTATGAAATAAGCTAAGGTAAGAATTCCTACCGAGAAAATCATTAGATTCCAAGTTCATTTCTATGAAAATGGTACTCGGCCCGTAATGATCATCTAAACACAGGTATTTATAAACTTATATACTGAACACCTGAAGTTTCTCCTTATTAACCTCAGCTAACCTCACAATATATTTATCCCTGATTAAAATATGGCAACATTATTCTCATCGCACAGGAAACTGTTAATAGCAAACAGTTTTTCACTCTGGCAACCCTTCGAATAAAAACTTATTGCAATATTACGTGCTCAGGTTTGCATGCAACACTAAACATAGATCACGCAACGTGTCTCGAATATATATTAAAAGAAACTACCTTGAAAGGGAAAATATGAAGTTATTTTATTATATACATAAGGGTCTCAATATACCTACTAACTATGGTTAGTTGCAAGTACTGTACTAATATGATGTTATATAGGTACTATTTAAATCGTACTTCTGGAGAAATTTCTGCGCTTTTTATTTATTTTATAACCTGTCTTGCCTTTGGAATAAAATCCTTGTTTGGCGGGGGTTTTCACAAACATTCAAGTCACATGCAAAAACACACGGACTTGGAACAAATATTCGTGGATCTCACAAATGGTTGTCCTACGTAGTGATCGAACCTTTTTTTTTTTTTGGTAAGGCGGGGGAATCTTCCTGGACACCCACTCCCTCGGGGGAGGAAATGGGTAGTGTCAGACTTTTACTGACTAAGTAGTGATCGAACCTGCGACACGTCGTGGACAGTCGGCTATCGGAGCAGTCAAGTCAAATTACTAAAAAGTAACGAAATAAAAGATTTATTATTGTAGTCACTTCTAAAATCCAAATTTCTTGATAAAACATAGATAAAACACAGTAACATTTCGCACTGGAATAAATTACAAGTTCTCTATTACAAATAAATCGAACTATGCAAATACTAGTTCAAAATCTAGCACCAGTATCTAGAGTTATTTAAACACGACAAGACCTAAATCCAGGGCTTAACTTCCACAACCAATAAATCGACGAATTACAATAAATATCCAATAAATCCCATTTTACAAAGGAAATACATTAACTTTTAGTAAATCTGACGTTTTCAATAAATGGCAAAATGATTTACTGGAAACCCTATTTAGTCAAATTAAATGGACGTTAAGATTCGATCTGATATGTTCGTGTTTACTTTATTGCGACAACTTTCATATTAAATCAATATTCTACTATTAATGTTATTGGGAACTTCGTCTAATGATAAATTTTCAAATTGATGGCTTGTATTTTATTACCGTAGACCAACCATCTTTCAATACAAGATTATAAATCTTAGTTGGGGCTCAGACCGCTTTTCTTTCATTTGCGGAAAGCCGACGCAATTCTAAGCCATGTGCATCGTTTAAACATGATGGTTGATTAAAAGCCTTCACTTACTCACAAGTAATAACCTAATACTGTCTACCTGGATAAATTATTTAATAATGGTTAGCTTACCCGAATTTATCGGGATAGCAGGACACGTTTCGGACCCAGCCGGAGTCCTTTATCATTCAGTCGTTAAAAAGTCCTAAATTGATTTATTTTTACAACTTTAATTTTACCTTAAATCGAATTAACACTGCCACTTTTTGCTCAAATTTGTCCAGCAAAATGATCCTTCTAAAATCAAACAGAGTTTAACAACATTTATTTACACCAAAATTAACTCACTTGAGTAATCCATTCAAATCTTAACCTAACATATCTGCAAGCTCAAACTAGCGGTAACCTCAAATCTCGTTCATGAATATCAATTCCCCGAGATAACTCTCCGTCTAACCTTATCTTGTCATTGATAGACTATCATCGTGCCTTATAACTGGAGTTTAAACCAGCCTAGAGGTCAAAACATTATCTGCTGCACTAGATAACCATCTATTTCCTAATGGGATAACATACAAGGGATAAGCTTAGAGACGGACACGTTGCAAGCGTTTAGAATAGGCTACACATTTTGCGTATATTCGCACAGGCATATCCAAATATTTGTTGTCATGATATAGTCAAAAAAGCTTTATTTTAAAAGTAGAGATACATATACCTGTCATCATCATCATCATCATCATCCTAGGCTTTTGTCAACAATGTTGGGATAGATCTCCAGTCTAACCAGATCCAGCTGATTACCAGTGTCTTACAAGGAGCGTCTGCCTATCTGAGCTATTCAACCCTCAATCGTAGTTATTAGTAGTTAGCTTGGCAATTAATTTCATTTAAATCATCAAATAAGTGACTTATCAAGTCCAACATTTAAATTTCACTATCCAACATTTTAGTTAATGACAATTAACTAGTGCTTATAGATGACACCGATAACATATATAACTTCACCCATATTCAAAGTTTTCTCACATTACTAATTCTATAGCGCGATTCAGTTTGTCCATTATCTACCTAATTGACAACCATGTAAAATATAGCCTCAGATTCGTATAAATTTACATGTTAACCGTAAACATTATAAATCGTTTCTTTTATTATAGATTTGGATCTGAATTATATAGTTCTCGTTCGATCACTTGTTAATTAAATTACTTTTAGAATCGAGTGATTTACTCGATATTTTTCAACTCTATATAAACTTTCACATGTTCTTGAATCATTTATCACTGAATTTCGTATTTATTTGCATATGAAATGAGCAAAAGCGAAGCAATAGCTCTTGTTTCCCGCCTGTTTTGGGAATACGCGGCTTATGGGATTTTTATTAAGTCTGGTTCCGATCAATATTGTTTAAAGCATATATTTATTTTTATTTGTTGTTAATATAACGGGACATTTGAAATGTTAGTTCTATAGTTTTGACCTAGTTTTTTAATAATAGTGTCGTAAATGCAATGGGTTACCCGACACCGTAAACAAGTCAGTTTTATAGTGAATGTATTCAATAAATATTAATATGTGTGTGTTGAATTATTATAATATCAATTGGTATTCTGTTAAGAATTGTTGGTTCTACGATTTCGTTTAAGGTTTTTATACTGTTGCATTAATGTTTCTGTTACTTAACTGTTAATGTCTGGTATCCAAACAGACACAGGTTGCAAGCCTCTGTATAGTTAAGATTGTTTGAAACGCACTTAGTCGAGTATTATTTAAAGTATCGACTAACAACTAGTGACTAAAAGTCTACTTAAAAGATTTCAGAATATAATTCTTCTCCGCAAATATTCTTTACTAGCTGTTGCCCGCGACTTCGTCCCCGTGGGTAGAAGATATAATTTATGATTTATACCTGCCCTGTTTTTTTTTTCACATTTTCCATTGCATCTTCGCTCCTATTAGTCGCAGCGTGATGATTAATAGCCTAAAGCCTTCCTCGATACATGGTCTATTCAACACAAAAATACTTTTTCAATTTGGACCAGTAGTTCCTGAAATTAGCGCGTTCAAACAAACAAACTCTTCAGCTTTATATATTAGTATAGATTATTTCATAGCAGCGACTAAGACCGTAATACCTCCCCGTATGTTTCCACGCCCTACCGTCAATTGGCCAGTCAAATGCAATTGTAGTTGCAATTGCTGGCCTAGTTCTGCGTCATTTGCATTCCGCGAGGAAATGTCCTGGATATCATAATACATGCAGGTATTGGAGGAAGTTACGCTGACTATTTTTAGTACACGATTTGCTTTCACTTGTTTTATTTATATGTTTGCTTTTCGTAGATAAGTGATAATTCTACCGCTGATTGAATCGCTAAAATATATGAAACAGACAACACAGGCTTAGAGGCTAAATAATGAGATATCTCAATATTGTAGTTAGTTATGGAAACCTTCAAACGTATGGGAGTTATTTATTAGGATAGTTTTCTTTTCTACAAGCAAGACTTTAATATACCTGGCGCTGTAGACAAGACTGACTGTAAATATCTCCCAGAACCAACCAGTAATGAATCAATGCATGATGAGACAAGGTAGTCAAGCTAAAACTTTAATCTAGACATTATCTTTCAGAACTTAAGATTAAAAGGCAAGCCAAGCCTTTGTATTCCACTAAACTATCACCAATAAATATCATTACATTATTTAAATCACAGAATTTTCACACCGGTTGTGAAGTACGAGCCGACGGTTACAGCCTTTCCCTACATTTCATTCAGACCCTTGACACAAAACGTACAAACAAGAAGACTGTCCACTTCTATGCAAATCCAGAGAAATCTCTACATTACCTCATGTCTCGATAAAATCAATTGACTATAAAACTTAACGACAATTAACATAATTTATACTGAATAAAACGTCGATGTAAAAAAGGGATGGATGTATATAGAGAATATTGCTATCTCTTTCGTTAATCTGTTTAAGCTCACATTTGACATTAAGTTCAAAGTTTAATAAAATTAATTGACAAAGTTATCACATGTTTTGAGGTTATAAAATTTGATTATAGAACTATTAAACTGGCTACATTTAAATATAATAAAAGTGTTATTACGCTATAAAATGAAACAAGAAACAATAAAGACTTGTTCAAAATCGTAATAATATATTTATATTGTCCATACGGTCATTAATACTTTCATAAAAGCTTTTCTTTGCATGTTTCGCACTATTTATTTTCTGCTCCGTAGTTGGCTGTTATCTCCAAAATACAAGGAAATCGTTTTTAGTTACCGTATATTGACGAGTGGCGTACGCACCGGTTTCAAGGTGTCGCTAGCTCTGAGGTCCCGGGTTCGATCCCCGGTCGGGTCAATGTAAAAATTCACATTTCTACATTGTCTCGGGTCTGGGAGTTTGTGGTATGGTACCTTCGTTGTATCTGGATTCCATAATACAAGTACATAATACATGCTTTAGCAATTTGATGTTGTCGGCATTTATTTCTATTTAAACCAAGACTTCTTCCCTTCGATTTCTAGGGTCGAAGCTACACGTTTTGTTCTTCCATGTTGTCCTGTCACTCGTCACGCTATCACTAAATACCTTTTCTTCGATATCACATTTCACACGAGCCATCTATATTCTCTTTTACCTTCCTCTCTTTTCCTATCCGTATCGTACACAACCATCTTGAGGACCTCATACAAAATATGACGGGCCCGTTGGTCTAGTGGCTAGTGACCCTGACTGCTACTGGAGGTCGTGGGTTCGTTTCCCACTCAAGACAAATGTTTATCTGATGAGCACGATCATTTGTTCTGTATTTGGGTGTAATTTATCTATATTATGTATGTATTTAGAAATATATGTATATGTATATTTATCAGTTGTCTAGTATTCATAATAAACGATTTCCTTAGTTTGAGACTAGATGGCGTTGTGTGTAAGTTGTGGAATCTATATCTATACTATCTATATCTATACTATATACTAATATATAAAGCTGAAGAGTTTGTTTGTTTGTTTGAACGCGCTAATCTCAGGAACTACTGGTCCAAATTGGAAAAATTCTTTTTGTGTTGAATAGACCATTAATCGAGGAAGGCTTTAGGCTATAAACCATCACGCTGCGACTAATAAGAGCAAAGATACAATGGAAAATGTGAAAAAAAACAGGGCAGGTATAAATCATAACTTATATCTTCTACCCACGGGGACGAAGTCGCGGGCAACAGCTAGTATTATATATTACCTAGTCCTAGTCGACACTCTTATTCTTTACAAAATCCAAGTTAAACATTTAAAACATTTTCAGGTCATTGTTATTACAATTCCTAACAGCTGCACTATCTATAGTTCTAATTCCACGACCAAAGTACTGGAATTAAATTTAGCTATTGTCTGCAATTACTGTGATTTATGATTGGACTGTCACTCTATAGTAGTGACATATTGTTATCAGTGCCTATCTAATAGTGGGCTACGCGTAACTCGGTGCTAGTATTTAGAATATTGCGTATTTAACACTAACATACAGCATGTATTTAAAAACCTGTCCGATGTTTAAAGAGGTTGTAGTGTAGTGTAAATGATTATGGACTTTATGATAATTATTATTTAAAAATAAATATTTTTTCCCAGATCAATTTATTACTTTTAAATAATATCGTATCGCAGATTACCTAAGATAGCATCGAAAACTAATCAATCAAATGATACATTTTAAAACCAAAACTCCACACCTAGAAGAACATAATTATTTAATATCAAAACTCTACTAATATCTTTTTCGTTTATTAAATAAGCGCGAGTACATTCTTGTTTTTTATTATGAAAAATTCTTATTATTCATGAATAAGAAATGCAACACTGAAAGTGCAATCTGCAGCGATGTTTAATCTATCTATACTCTATACTAATACATAAATCTGAAGAGTTTGTTTGTTTGTTTGAACGCGCTAATCTCAGGAACTACTGGTTCAAATTGAAAAATTATTTTTGTGTTGAATAGACCATTAATCGAGAAAGTTAATATAAACCATCATGCTGCGACTAATAGGAGCGAAGATACAATGGAAAATGTGAAAAAAAACAGGGCAGGTATAAATCATTAACTTATATCTTCTACTCACGGGGACGAAGTCTCGGGCAAAAGCTAGTAATAAATAAATTCCTCCTGAAACCGACTTATTCATTTATTACGTTTAAATAATTCCATAACATTGTAAACGTGCCAATTTTAATTACCTTTGTGTAATTTATGTTTTACGTGGCCAACTTATCTTGGGATTCTTGCCAATGTCCGCGTCGCCTTGTAGCATGCTCATTAGCGTTGAAGACTTGTTAATTAATAAGCATTTGACAAGGCTGTGTTTTGCTGAAGTCTAACAGGAAATTATAATGTCTGGGGTTAATTAAGGCTACCAGAATCAACCTGTCGATCTTTCACAAAAAGATCTTAGTTGTATTTTAGGTACATGATAAAACAACCTACTGTAAGAAAGCAAAGCACAGCTCTACAAAATTGTTATCGTGCCATACGAATTGGGATCAGCTGATTACAATTTTGTATAATATATTTTCTTTTTTAATTTACTTGAAATAAATAATAAAATAAAAATATGACTGAAGTCTGTCTTATAATGTTCGTCCTTGATATTGCATAATTATCGCTTTCTCATTATTCCCTGTGAATTTCCGATTGCCGAATGTATGCAATAATTTGGTAAATCCGTTTTGAGGACATGACGTCACTAAGACGTCAGTTTGCTCTCATTTACGTTAGTGTTACTCCATACAAAGGTATGTATCCTTAAAACGAAGGATTCTTAAACAGTGATCTCATCTTGAGTCGCTTTTACATCCTAAAAGCCTTTGATTACGTTATAATAAAACTTGAAGTTCAAAAATACTTTGTAGTTTTTGTCCCCACATTTTTGTAAGCAGCAGTTTAAAGCATTTTAAATAGCGTCTAAGGCAGTAGTGTCTTGTTATACTAGCCGTAATGCTGGATGTTAGATTCTTACTTCATTAACAACTTTAACAACTTGGTTCATCAATGCAAATTATTTATCTAATTTGACAAAAACAACATGTAATTTTCCAAGAAATATTGCTTTTCATACCAGCATTTTTGTCATAAATTCCACAATAAACAAGAATAATATTGATACACCTACACGCCATTTTTAATCTGAAAAATGTTAATAGAACCTATATCTTACGGATGCATTGTCAACAATGAGGTCGTAAAGCGGTCGTCACACTGCAAGCGTCGCTGTAGCTATAAAAATAAAAACACTATTTTTGTCCGATTTTTATAGCTTCCTTATCTTTATTATAAGATATAAGAATCTATCGATATTGAATAGTCTTGTTTAATGCTAGGAAGTTTATTTTATACCGTTTTATCGCTTCAGGTAGCAAGAGGTTAAGTTGTTAATTGCCAAGTAGGTTTTGTTTATTCAAATTGCTTTTAGATTGCTTTCTTATCAGAATTATTCTATTATCGCTTTTAATGACGGAAATTATCTAATGGAATACAATATTTCGAGCTGAATACGCATTTAAATTTCAAAACGAATTTCGACGAATCCCGCATTAAGGCATTTAATCCTTTTATCGCGGGTTGTTACAAACATACAAGTTTCGTGCACAATTCCTCTCTTCCATTCTTTTTGTACACATTCTATTCCAACATATGTATAGAATATAAGCACAATTTGATTGACAAAAACAACAGTTACTCAAACCATACATAATTACGAATAGATTGTGCTAATGCTCGTAAATTACAAGGCGGTTTATCAAAATGTCAGTGCGCAGTGCGCAGGCGCAGCTAATCTCAATGTTCGCCGGTTAACCGCGACAATCCGTGTTAGCTATTTACATGTAACTAAATAACTCGTCACATCAGGTTAGGTCAAATGGAAACCGCTGAGCTGCCTTGAACGAGATTTATTTATCGTGATCTTATATGTGTACTGTCAGCAACAATAATGAGAAGAAACTGCTGTCACTTTTTTTTTCATGTTTTGATACACTCACTTTCTTGTTTGTTTGTTGTTCCGGTTAGATTTTTTTAATTCAATTTTGAGTCACTTCCAGATAAGCTAGCAGGCTGAAATTTTCAGGGTAGCTTCAAATATTATGACAATGCAATTTACAATTATAAAAATGGCTGGACCGGTTTTGATAAAATCAGAATGGACATTTAAAACGTGAGTTTTTAGATTAAATAGATATAATTGCAGTTGTAGAAGCGTGTTCCTTACAAATAGGCAGCAAAAGCAACCGTTTCTCAACCTCGATGTTTATTTTCATTGCAGTAAGCATATTCTTAGCTATTATTGTTCGTGAGATACAGTCTGGTGATATACAGACAGACAGCGGAGCCTCAGTCATCAGGATTCGTTTTTATCCATTAGGTACAGGCCCGTAAAAAGTATGCTTTTCTAAAGTGTTATTTAATCTTTTACTTGCTGACTTTACCTAAGTTTTAACTCAAGACGTTCACTTATCTACATTTTAATAAAATAAAGTGAATAATATTTCGAAAATCTCAGAGAAAGTGTATGTAAATCCAGTATCGCATAAAATATAATGTATAATATCGTATTCGTTCCCTTTTCTCCTACACATAAGAGTCTTAAAAGTGTTTCAATAAAAAATTAAATAAATAATCAAGTTAAAAATAAACTTATCAAATACTTAATGACGTCTAGCAGTTTCTCTCCGCCACTCAAACTAATCACCATGCAAAGCTGAAGCAAGCCCTTGGTACACGATAAACTTATCATCTTAATTTTCTATTTTAATCTAAGATTAAAGTTGTATCACCTGCTTAACATCTGAAACAAGATGTTAGCCATAAACCGGGCTCAGCTGATCTAATCAGTTCATAATCGGATCTTAAAATTCCACGCCTTATTGGATTAAATTGCTATATGGCTTAAATAGAGAAATCTTAACTCGCGTTAAAATTACGTGTAGTGATGCTATGAATGTATTGAAAGTCTTGGACGGTGATCTTATTAGGATAGTTGGCAAAGCGACTGGTGATTATAGCTAGGAGTCGCAAGTTCGAGTCCTGTCTGAAGTTACAATTTCAGTGTATTATTTGTATTTAATTGCAAGTTTTATCCGATAGACAGCTACTTCCACCTTCTGAAAAATAAAAAGTCAGTTAATATAATATTACGTTAGCTTTGATTTAGATTATTTTTGAATGAGTGTGAGTAACCGAATAATAAGAAGAATAACCGAAGGGCACTAACTAAATACTAAAGAAATATGCACAAGGCACTATGTAGTTCAATACACTCCTTTTCTTTAGGTGCTTATTTATAAAGAGGCAAACAATCCTGGTATATCTTTTTGTGCAATAAGGTATTTAATTAAAAAAACGACTAATCTATATTATTTTCGTGCTAAATGAACGAAAACGAATAAATGAATTTGATTCTGCAATATTTAGTGTTTCTTAACATTAGTTTAATATTTAAGCTTCGTTTTTAGATAAAACACGACACCATAATAGTTTCCCATATTTATGTAGCATAGCCGTTTGTGCAGTCTGTATGTACCAGGCTTTATATGTTCATATAAATGAAGACATGTCCCATCATATTTGAGGAATGTGGATATGCAGTATTGATGTGACATGTTTTCTTATTTAAATTTTGATGGCATTTCTCCTAAGTTATAGCTGCTTTCTTATGTATTGCATGCTTTTAGAACAAAGCATTCGTTTTTGAGGTCGTATGAATTCTGAGCATTATTGAAACTTAAATCTACTCTCTTTAATAGAATTATCAGGATCTGGCATTTACTAAATATATAGAGGTGTTTACCAAAGAAGTTAGAAATATAGTTCCTAACATTATTAACAAATAACAAATAAGTTTCAAATGAAAAAGTCTTACCTACCTATTTTTTTGATTTTCAAACAATAATACCAATCTAAAAATCTTCCACCTCAGTTAAAAGAAGGACTAAACACTGGTTTCGAATTATCAAATTTCTAACCTCAATTAAATTAAAAAAACAAATCACTTCGATTGGAAACTTTACAGAAAAACACACAAATTTAAAAAAAAAATCACTTCGATGAAAATAACTTCACAGATACACTCGTACAAAACCTAAAAACCACACAAATTAGAAACCATAATCAAATCAATAACTTCATCAAACATTCAATGAATAATAAAGGTACCAACAAATGCACCATATAATATGGTATGCTATACCTCGCTATAAAGCGCCCACGCTGGACCACCGTCGTCCACGCGTCACCTACGCCGGCTTTCTCTCCGAATTACTTACTGACCGGTGTCTAACATTCATTCAAGACTGTATAATTATGTCCCTTTGTTAACAAGTATAGATTAATGATTTGTTTATTAAGTGTTTGTTAGGCTGGTTGCACACGAGGTAGCAAAATTATCCGATGAATTTTGAGTTTAAGCCATTAGCGATACAAGCTTAATGATGATATTATGTGAGCACGTATCGTTGAAGATTTAGACAACTTTACTTACAGGCAGCGGAAGTTATTCGGAGGAGTAAAGTAAAATATATTGGCAGTTAAAACACAACAAAATAATTGCCACAAAATTCTGTTATATGACGTTTTCGTGACATGAGCTAAGAATTTTCACTTTGATAGCTTTTCCTTTAGGTATAATCGCTCCCGGTATTTGAAATCAACGTGATTATCGCCTCATGTACAAAACGCCTAATGCCACCTATGGCTTCTGTATTACAACATGAACAGCAGTCGTAATTAGTGGGACAAGACTTTTTATTACTCCACGTTATGTACTTGAATATTCATAACACAAGTCTCTAAGGTGGTCTTTTTATAGTATTTGTGAAACGCTTTCTGATATTAATACAAATTGTTTGAGTAGAGAGATGTTACACTTAAGTTTTTATTAGTAAAATAGTGGTATAGTGTGGTAGGCCCTACCACAATGCCTTGAATTATTAATATTTGCCATTCTACACGGCGTATTGCGCTGTCACGCTTACATTTAATTCGATCGTAGATTGCTTAATATATAGCGTAATGTTACGAGGAATAATAACTACATGAAAATATCCAACACGTATAAAACCTAGGGTTAAAAGTCAAATCACAGGCTTTTAGTTTCTAAATCTCTTTATGACGGCAGCTCACAGGTGCAGCTCATTTGCCACACTAACCTACGCATGTGATAAAACAACTGGTTTTTAGAAACACCGAGGTTAAAATTACCAATTTATACATTTCAAAAGATATAAAACCTCTTGGTCTACACTCTCTCGATGTCTTTCTACACTCATCAGTAACTGTCTTAGATCTCAGCCTATAGCCTCCCTGCATTGGGATCAAAGCAACATCCTGGTCTTTAACAAAAAGTACCATAGATCCAAAGCCATCGTATGTTTATAAGTACCACGTAAATTACTAGTTAGAGACCAATAGCTATGGATTAATCAAATAATGTCAACACCGCATGCAATTGTCCCCAATGTCTCGTTTCAATACGGAAATCGAAAGTGGTACAACCTATGATTACTTGTCCTATTGCGTCACATCGATTTCTATTATAACTAAAGACTTTAATTAGGAGAATGCAATTGGTTTCGGATTCTCACGCTGTACAATAAAACAAGACAATGAGAACTATGAGAGGAGCTTGTGGCTAAGCTATAACCGCATAAGTGAAGATCACAGGTTAAGCTATGCTTGACGCGTTTGGTCTGTAGATGGGTGACCATCTTTGTCATAACGAATTCTTCCGTGTTTCGGAAGTCCCCTTAAACTGTGGGTCCCGGCTGTTATTCCTACATCTTTGTCAGTCGTTACAGGTAGACAGAAGCTTGAAATAAGTCTGACAACCAGTCTAACCAAGGGGCATCGTGTTGCCCAGGTAACTCGGTTGAAGAGGTCAAATAGGCAGTCGCTCCTTGTCAAACACTGGTACTTAGCTGAAAGCGGTTAGGCTGGTAGCCGACCCTAACATAGTTGGGAAAAGGCTAGGCCAATGATGAATGAGAACTATGAGAAGCGAAGATCGTTGGAAGTAATCATCAGTATTGGGAATGGAGTTTTCGATAAAAACCTCTTTTTCGCAATCTCCTGATGAGACTATTGTTTTGAATAAATGTAGGGAAAGTTTAAGTTCGAACAGTTTAAAATAATAAACGAGAAATGGATGTTCAGATTCTGTGTATTAACATATTTATTAATAACTATTAATTAAATTATAAGCGTACTTAAAATATACTGAAATCCAGGTAATAAAGTTTATAGCGCCTTTGAATATCACAGTAATTACACTACTCAAGTTTTCCGACAACCAGTAATTTGAATTTAGAAAACTTTGGAGTTTTAAAACACACATTGGCATCGAATAATTTCCCAAGTACTAAAACTATTGCTATATTATTAAACTTTAACGCAGTCAAAGTATACATTTACCACCAAAACAACAATTACCGATTCAACACAAGTAAAACTATAATCCATCTTTGACATTGAACTTTTCTGAAACAGGAAGCTTCCATGGCCTCCCTTGGACCCTTAACCTTCACCCTTGAAGGTATCCTTCATACTTTATCTGCCCTTGAACAATTTGAAGGTCTGCTAAGGCACGCCACTGCGTCAAGGACTACTTCGAAGGTTGAGCTTTAGGCCGTATCAAGGTTAAAGAGAAAATGTATTATTTTGTAACATGTAAGCTTGCTTACTTGATAATGTGATATTTCGGGTTAACAAGTTATCTTCTATCTGCCTCTTTCCTCGTTCATTTGCTATATAGCTTAATATATAATATATGTGTCTTACTTCTGTACAAACAACGTTATCAGTATTCATCATTCATCACTCTTTTTCTGACCTTTACTTCATTTATTCAGGTATATACTATAAGTCTATACATACCTATCATCACTGATTTTGATTCTATTCATATTATGTTACAAGTTATCCATCCGACTTTTATTAATGTTTCTTCTTCTTCTCCGATCTCTTCATATACCATTTTCCATGCTATTCAAGTTTTCTTCTTGATTTCTAAAAATTGCTTTAATTTTAGCCTTGTATGTAAAATTCCTCAGAGTGCTATTCATTAATATTGTGAAGTCACTTAACGTCGACTCTATTATAAACCAACGTTCGACCAATTCTATAAATCATTCGCTTATTTTAATGACCATTATCGACAGTCTAAAAATACGATTCATCCAAGTAGGTTGACGACTTTTATGTGTTACATAACCATAATTAGTGACTTTATCTCTCTAAAACACCTCTATTGATAACCGTAAATAACGCCGACGGATAACCTAATCGGGATTCAATCATTTTTGGGCTACTGTCCCCACTAATTAAATTAGAGACGCCATGACACCTTCGTTATCATCTGACGGTTTCCGTGCACCGACCATCAATTAACATGGTAATCTTTAACTTAGTGATGCGTATGTGCCACTTGTACTCTCCCATATTCAATTTCTGATCGTAAAATTTTATTGGTTTCATTAATTTCAATAGTAAGCTCATTGCTAATTCATTGATCATATTCATTCATGATTTGAAGTTGAAAACTGTGGCTAGTGGTAAAAATTCAAACGATACAATAGAGTTTGCGACGTAAATTTTAAGCAAAACGTCGGCGTCGTCTTTCAAAGGCGCCTGTGGTAGTAGAAACAGGAATGCAGTTAAATGTAATGGTCTTTGTTATGTGCCTAACTGTGTTAACCAAAATGCCACTAGCCCATCACGGTGTTTAGAACAACATAATTGCGAAATCGATGTTTATAGTGTCGTGTGAAGCTTGATGGCTTCGTCGTAATAGTTTCGTAAAATCGTAGCAATTTAATGTTTGGAAGTGATTTGACAAACCGCCTCATTACCTTGTCTCGCCGATGACCCTTAATTGCAGAATGATTGCTAATAGCTTTGTTGTTACGTTGCATATGCTGCATATTTCTATAGTCTCGCAACCTGTAATTTGTATGTTATGCAAATTATTTGCTTGTTTTGATAGTAACCTATTTAAAACTCCGTCAATATTTTCCGCCCGGTATTCATAAATTAAGTAGTTTAGTCAACCAACTCCAACTGATGTTTTCCATTTTCACTTCTTAAACTCGTCAGAAACTCAATTTCCTAAACAACTTATAGTTAAGTCAATTTATTAAAACAAATTACCCCATCTCTACTGGAACGAATAGAAAACCGGTCAAATGTGAGTGTACGAGATTGGCTGGACGTTGATAAGGGATCGACAGACCAGACTCGGACATACAAATGTCTTTATAGAAGACAGTTATAAATTATTTGCATAAACGCTGGGTGATTTGGAGTCAACGTCGTCTGTCTATCTGTAAATCTGCCTCTACTAGGAAGCTGTTTTCCAATTGCTGTTTCTGTTTATTTAATTCTGAATGGTCTTAATTTACTTCTTCTGTATATCCCTAGCCAATTAACTTTACTCGTTTTTGCTTTGAAGAATTTTAAACCTTACAGTAGTTCGTTTAAGAATGGGTCTTGCTTCCTTAATGATCTAGCCTTTTGTAGTTAACTATTGATCGTTGCTGTAAAATTTACTTGACATTTCTGTCAAGATTTTTCACAGTGTCAATTAACAGTCGTTTGTTCGCAAAGCAAAGCAAGTTGTATTTTCAAGCAATTCATTTGTATTTTGTTTTCATCTGGTTCTGTAGTTTCCTCAAACGTGTTTATTCTGGACATATAAAAAAGGCGTTCATATTTATATATTTAACCTTGTACACAATCAATCTATCCTATATAAGATAATATACATAACATAAATTATAATTTAAAATATTTATTATTTTAAAGCATTGTTTCCTTTAAAATGAAATATGTTTTTACATAATCCCATTCCAAATACAATTGTATCCTCAGTATTAATATTTGCAGATCTCGATAACCATATTAGACTGTTTAAATATTACTTAAAATATTTTACTAACAAGGTTTGTCTATCATGAAGGCTTATCAGCAGAACCCGATATGGTTTACACAGGATACCAAGATGTGCTAATATGGTGATATCCGATTGAAGGAAAACAAATGATGGTGCCGACGAACAAAAAGCAAACGAAACTGACAGCTTTAAAGGAAAAAATTCATAATCCATTCCTCGAACTAAAGTTTTTATTTTTTGACCTATCTCCTTCCTCTATTCATATGGAAGGACCGTAGTGTCGCTATTTTAGCTATAAAATACTTCTTCGACAAATTATTTTTTCTTGCTAATCGTTAATAGTTACCTATTGTTATACAAGATCCCTCAGGGACGCATCTTTGGACCGCTCACAATTAACAGCTAACGCAGTAGGTACCTGATATTGCATTTTATTCGTTGACCTAATTACAATAGTAATTAAATACAATAATAAAGATATTATCTTACGCGTGGTTTCACACCTGCATTGGTAATTATAAGACCGCAAATAGATCAGTTGCAAGAAATCTAAATACAATTGATTAATTAACAAAGGTTTCGCTGCAACAATCGCGAATGATTTGTGTATTTTCGAGTATTAACAATATACCACTGGGTTCTGAAAGGTTCATTAATACAAACATTTGTTAATCACCTGCCAAACCTCTTGTCTTGTCTGTGTTTGATTTTAGACTTATTGTAAGCCATTGCAGCCCTTTTATCCAAGTAACAATACACACAACTAACATCGTTAACCTTGCTATGAAATGTCAAAAAATGCCTAGGTCACGTGATAAATCGCATCCAAATATAACTTCTCAAAATTCGAGTTTTTTCAAGTACCTTACGATTTTAGATTAAAGGTTCATCATCATCATCATCTCAGCCTATAGCAGTCCACTGCTGGACATAGGCCTCTCCATAAGTTCTCCAGATTAAAGGTTATTTTAAGTCAATATAAAGTTGACTTAGCAATATATCATCGCATCAATCATGTTTACTTAAACCTATTTGATTATATCAAATGTTGACAATACAAGACAAGACATTACAAGACACAATACTATTATTAACCTTCTCAGAAAACATATTATTAACTATCATTGGTACAGTGAAAGTAGGTACTATACCTAATAGCACAGCTAAGAAAACCAGAAAAGCCTTCACAGTTATATAACCTAATAAAAACTTTAGACCTAAAACTCGTAAATCTAAGATCTTAGCCAATAGCGAGAAGTGAGAAAGTGACTAATGACTCTGCATAATTATTCCTTGAGCATTACTCGGGTCAACTTACACATGTAGCCAATAAAATTACATTGTAAGCTGATTAGATCGTAAACTATGCACTTACATTTTATGGAGACTTTCTCAATGCGGACGTTAGACTAGAAACTTTCCGTTATTTGTTGTAATTTCAAATTGTCTAGGACTCAAACTGTCTCTGGCATGACGTTTTGATTAAAATGGACATGGATTGTAACTGTTTAATGGTGGAGACTTTATACTTCTGTCTGTGATTTGAATGTCTTTGAAACCCCCCGTGACACAAGACCTTAATACCTTAGTGCGGGAGTCCTTTAAAAGAAAATGTTCTGTTTATTTTTTTTGTAGTTAGAGTATTTTATATCCTTATTAAGTGTCACTAGATTGAATTGTCATAAGTGTCAATACACCTGGGTGATTGGTTGTCATCCTTGTAATTGAAATGAAACGACTTTTACGGATTTTATCGCGGTTTAATTTTTGGTTTTTGGTGTTTTAAAACCAAAAATTAAACCGCGATAAAATCCGTAAAAGTCGTTTCATTTCAATGTCTAACATTCGCGTAAACCTAAGAAACCACTATCCTTGTAATTGCCAAAATGTTGTTTGGTTTTTAAAGGAAACCCTCAGCGGTACTGGAATCAGGAAGGATTTTCTTGTTTAGCTTAACATAACACTATACTACCACTACAATATCAGACATTGATGAATGTAAGGATATATTAGAAAGCACAAGGATCAAATGACGTCAACAGACTCCATCCTGTCCTCCAAGTAGACTCCACTTAAGTAACGAATTTACGACTCTGTAATTCGAACCAAGTTAATTCACAATAGTCGCAGATTCGTGCGACAGTTATTCAAATGACAAATGCATTCAAGTGGGTCGCAGTATAGAGGCTAGTCCACAGCCGAAGAAACAATAATTATAATGTATGAATTGCTTCGTACATGAAAACTTAAAGTAACAATAAAATGTTTAACAACCAACAGCCGTAAATATTTATTACAAGAATATTACTATTACCGTTGTAATACTAGATTCTATGATTTCTAGTTCGTTCATATTTTATGGATTGTTTATTTTTAATTAATTTTGCAATTTTTTCTGTCCTCTTTCTGTATGTACCGCTTAATCACGCTGACAGCCAGACTATTCACCATGCCTTAATAGTCTCGCAACCGGCTCTTCATTTATATGACCGAGCCTTAACATATTTGCCACCGATACATCATACTCCTAACAAGCAACAGTAGTTGTCAAATTAGTGATTTGTATCTACTGTATTTAAAAGATAAGTCGCCCACCTGGAACAAATGACTCATGACTGAATACATCATGTTACTAAAAAATCCTATCATGATTTCAATACGTCTTGTGCCTTCTTTCTTAAAAAGCTAGGTAAAGTCTATACTGGATCGAAAATTGCCCTAAACAATCGAAATTTAATCTAAGAAAATGCTTTCGAACACTTTCTTGAAGAAAGATTTTAATTTCTATGCTTCTTATAGGCTGCAGCCGTGCTTATAATATCACGAGTCATTTCCCAAACAGGTTGTATATTCTGTGACGTCATCTGCCTCTGCTGTTCCTGATTTGGGCATCAGATACTGTGCTTTATGGAGGCAGAGGTTTCAAATTGACTTTCTTATTTGATGAAGTGACAGATTTGTTGGGTGTTTCGTTATGTTCAGCTGTTGTGATCTTAATTTCGATAGTCGTTTCTGAAAGATTTGATCTTATTCGTAATTTCGATAGTCTTCTTTCAAAGATTATTTATTCATTGTCCAGGCAAATGCAAGAGACACAAAATCCTTTATGGGACTCTACAAAAAAAGTTTGTTTTCAGGGTTTCACACAGTGAATATTAAATTGAATGAATTTTAATTTCCATAATATCACCGAATCTTTTAAATGATTAAATCGATCCGTAAGTCAAAGTTTCTTTTTCTGGTGGGATTAGGGTCCCTCCATAACCACAAGTAATAGACCTCTGTACACAAAAACAATAAAGTGTAGTTTAGAAAATTATGCTATGCCAATAACGGGTAATTAGTCATATAAAAATATTTGGAAACAAGTATACTTAATTACCATTTTCTCTTGATCATCATCACTGTTCGCATATATTATGTTTGGATTTAAATTTACTAATACTTAAATACCTTCTTATCTTCTTGACATTCGCAATAACCAGCGAGTCTCTAAAAAAAAAATAGTTCTCATTCTGTTATTTCTCAAGCAACCGTTACAAATCTCCCTCCATATCACAATACACTTCCTATAACAAATATGGGACGACAGTAATGACGTCGTCATAAACCATCCATTCATCTTTATTGATGTCTTAACCATAAAACTTATTAACAGTTTTTTGTAAAATGATGATCTCAATTTTGATGTGGCCTAAAAACGTTAAATCCTTTTCAATATTTATGTGTTTAACATTAAACTTGTGAAATATTAATCGTTTCTTAATATAAGCATTATTTCTGACTTTTAGTGTTTTGAAATCAAGGACTTGATTAAAGGCCCAATCATTTTTGGATTTTATTTTTATTGATTAATGATTCATACTGTCATTTCGAAGCAAATAAGAGACTTTTTTGTTTAAGTTTTCTTACAATTATTTTGGTAGTTTATTTATTTGGATTTCCAACAGAGGATACACAGTTTTCTTGCACTATTACAAAAAATACCAAGGAACTAATTTTATTGTTCGTAGTCGTATTTGAGAATGCCAATTCGGAAATACTAATTTACAAACCAGGTTCAGGAAAGCAATATACGTTTGATTTAATTACATCGGGAGTACAATTCTCAGAAAAGTTCCAAGTAGCAATACAAATAGATAATTATGTTAAACCCAATAATCATTAAACAAACATTAAAATCATATTAGTCGTCAAGGCACAGTGCCAGTTCGTTTATACACTTTATACTAATGTATTCAGTGGCCCCATCACAATCCCTTTAAGTAAGACTGCTCAGGAAGTGGAAGACAGATGCCGCACTACGTCACATAGAGCGCTGTCTCGCTTCCACAACTGCAAGCACGTGTCATATTTTATTCACTTTTAGTATAAATGTTAGAATAAAACAAATTAGACAACGAATAACAATTTTGCAAGCAAATTGATCACAAATTATGACCTTATGAGCAGTTCATTAGCCTAGATCTCTACTTTTAGTATTTCAACAACCTATCTATAAAGGTTAAGGAGTTACAGCCTGGTGACATACGGGCGCAAAGACAACGGTGCCTCATTAATATTGTTCCGTTTTCACTTAAAAACACAAAGCAGGTTTCACTTAAAAACATTTTTTTAATTAAAACCCCAGCGAAGACAAGAAACAAGTTAATTATAGCTCAGTTATCTAGTTAACAAACATTTTGACTGGCGTACCCAACAGATTAGATTGCCGCGCTAATTATAGTCTGCCTCCATCCAAGTCACTGAGAAAGTGTTAACACTAGCATTTGTCCGCGGCTGCACCTTCGTGAAACTCATTTATTCACCAACTGCACGTGTAATTGTTAGCACTTATAATCTTGCTGAGAACCTAAATGCTTGTTTTCACAAAAATGCCCGTAGGTGTAATCTAACGTACGATTTCCAGAGATTTATATCCGCGGTAACTACTTCGGATTTCCGCGTTTAGTTGCCGTCGTTCTGTGGTTGGACTTTTTTATCCGACTGCGACTTAAAAAGAGCTATTTTTATGATAACTTCAATTATTTGAAAAAGGTTTACTCACGCGTATTTATCGCTAGTCTGTTGATCAAGTGGTTGGAGGCCCCGACTGCTATACCGGAGGTCGTGGGAACGATTCCCACACGGACATTTTTTTGTGTCATTAGAACGTTTATTATCTGACTAGTTCCTGAAAGGTTTATTATTTTTGTCTTGTCGCATGTTTCAGACCACTAAACGTCAACCAACCTTATTAAAATACATAAATCCGTTACACAAAGTTAGTCCATAGATTTTGTTGTCGCGAACATTTATAATGTCCATTCTTGTAATTCCATCTCCGTTTCCTATTGTACCAAGATGTGGGTCATTGGGTTTGTCTCCAAGCTTTATTGCAGTAAAACGAAGATCGTTATCGTCACATCCTTCATTCGAACAAACGTTAGTCGTGTCTCTGGCTCGCTATTGAACGGACGGTTAATGAGTTTCCGGTAAAAGCTTCCACTATTCATAGTTTGCACTTTGTTCTCTCGAGATTTCTTGATCTTACCATCTTAAGAACCTTTGTTATTATTTACAATTGATGTTGGTTCATAAACATCGCATTAGAGATAGCGTGCACTGACAGCAATAATTGCAAGACAGTTTTGCCAAAGTAAAATGTGACTATTTTCAACTGACTGATGAGGTTATCAATTCGTCTGTATTTTTTTATATATGTAAATTCAAAGCTTTGGACTGGATGAACCGATTTAGTTAATTCTTTTTTTTATTTAACGTGAAATAGCTGTCATTTCGTCCTATAAAAATATCTTGCAAGACTGTCTTGTACATATGTATGCAAAACTGCAAGATTCTCAAAGAGATGAGACTTCAGGTAGGTATAGATTTCTAAATAAACAAGTAGGTAATGGTATTTGTGATTTTTGGATTCATCAAAGCCTAAACTTCCATACTAAAAACATTTGCCATCAAAGCCGTAGAAGTTTACCTCCATACTAAAAAAATTGTATATGTACTATGAATGCAATTTCGAAAGATTGATCCAAAGTTTCTTCTTTATCTGAAGCAATAACTTTTGTTGAACAGGTACTACAAAGTATTGAAATGTTTTATGCTATATTCAATAAAACTTATTACAACGACTATGAGTAAGCGCAACCAATGTCCGTACCTATTTATGGGCGGAGTTGTAAAGCTTGCAGTTCGATCATAAAAATCATTGGTGCCCAATCGGTAATTTCGCAGTTATGGCCTAGGAAACTGTAGGAAGTTGTAAATAGATGTTATTAAATTGGTTTATAAGTAAGAACTTACATAAATTAACGGTATTAAGTTATTTCGGGTAAAATATAATTTTTCGTTAGGAGTGTGAGCACGGGAAATTAGTCAGCTTACCAATCTTCTACTTACTAGAACGGCAAAACTGCATTAGTAATATTAGGATGTGGATTAATTATAACGTGTGATTGTTTCTTTCGCATTTAAAATATTAGTCCTTAAAGGGAAGTTTTATGGTCATTCAAGTCACATGCACAAAGATACCTTGCGACAAGTATAACTGTTTCACAATTTAGTATTGTCATTTTGAACCGATGATATTTTCCATTATGAGGACATCAACCCTATTTCGAATCCTAACAACAAATTCAGCTTGCAAATTGAAAATGATATTACAATTATCCTTAACTTCTTATTGCCGAAGATCAAAGGGATTGTAAGTGCTTATGGCTAATGCAATATCAGCAGGTAATCAATCCATATTGGCCTGCAACATGCACCGTCGTTAATCCTTGTCGGGCAAACAAAAAGTGACTATTACAGGATAATAGAGGCTCACTGCAACCTGCTAGCGTGATACTTACCCATTCACTATGCAATAGCAATTTACGTAAGGTATCAAGCGAAAGGATAGCTATAGAACCGTAATTATAGATGAAGATTACACTAATATTGTAGAGCCGAAAGTTTTTGAGCGTATGTTTGTTATTGCTTTATGTTGAAACTGTTGAACCTAATTAGATGGAATTTGGTATGGCTTTAGGTGGTACCCGAGATTAAAGTAAAGGTTAGACTAGGTTTTCTCTTTCGACTGTATCAGACGTAGGGTCATGTTTTTGCAGCTATAACTAACATTATCGCAGACAAACCCTCGGAAATCTAGTTTTTAATAAAAATGCAGTGATGTGTTAATTTTGGAGATATTAGTTCTTTCTTTAAAAATAATTTGTATTTATGTAATCTATACTAATATATAAAGCTGAAGAGTTTGTTTGTTTGAACGCGCTAATCTCAGGAACTACTGATCCTAATTGAAAAATTATTTTTGTGTTGAATAGACCATTCATCGAGGAAGGCTTTAGGCTATAAACCATCACGCTGCGACTAATAGGAGCGAAGATACAATGGAAAATGTGGCAAAAACGGGGAAAAATATTCAACTTCGAAGGCTTCCGTTCAAAAATTCCTAACTTACCTCTTCTAACCACGCGGACGACGTCGCGGGCAACAGCTAGTATTATATAAAAGATAAACCTTTGTTTTTAATTATACTTAAGTTTCATATCTTAAAATCTAAATTAATAGTTTTGCGGAAGAGATTTTGAAATTGGCTGAATGTAAACAAGTTTTTGCACGTGACTACCTGTACTTTGCATCTTGATTACTGAGATTATAAGACGCTGATATAACATAGGGTCATAGGAAATAGAAGTCTAATTAATGTCAGTAAATTATAACATAAATCTTATACTTTTGATGCAGCTAAACTGCTTTATAATATTTAACCTTCCATAAAAATTACTGTGAAGCCTAAATTATGTTTTGGAAAAGAAAATACTTTTAAAAAAAGTTTTATATATTTTTTTGGAAATTACTAAGAACCTTCGCAATTTCAGCAAAAACATACCCCATTCTTTCTCCAAGGCCTTTTTTACAAAGCTTTTATTTAAACGATCTATTTTATAAAATTTAATATTATCATTTCAAAGCTATTCCAAATACAGACCAATGACGTACTTCCATAGTCATATATTCCCCAATTCAATTCTAACATTATCATCATCATTAACTATAATTAACTTCTCTTCAACAGTTGCAGCAGTATGCATCTTGCTGGAGGTGGGGGCGCTGCCGAGCCGGCGCGCTGGCTTCACCTGTAACGACCCCGCGCTCTCCTACCCTCACACCGGAGACAGCTTCTCCATATCCCTGGTGGCTGCCATCACCATCATCGTGCCTTACTTAGTTGTGAGTATTTACTTCTTTGAAAATGAAAATATCTTGTTGACAATTTTCAGGACCGACCATTGAAATTGGCACCGGTTTAGATTTTACTGCTTTTGTCATTGAAGTCAAGGTATCATAATATTGAACTTGCTTCTCGTTTCGTATTTATGATTTAGATAAGATATCATATTTTCTTTATAACAGACCAGATAAAAAGATTTTGTATTTATGAATACAAATGTAATATCCCATGTAAAGAACTAAACAGAAAAAATACCAATATATAATAGTGTCTACTTGGTGGGAATCGAACCCAGTTGCAATCTCGTTCACTAACCACTACGCCACCAGCCCAGTTTCAAAACTAACTTAAGCTTCTACAATAGTCATTCGATTTACATAGTAAATTAACGTCATTCCAACCGTCCAAACGAGTCAAGTAATAGACAAATTAGCAGTTATTACTAAGCTAATATTTGCAATGTTTAGAATTCATTATGTATGGCATGTCTTAAATAAACACAAAAGTTACTTCTCCAGTTATTTACATAAATGTCCAATAAACTTTAATTGTACGGGGCATTACAGTTATTAGACATTCGCATATGGATGATCAAAAACTTATGGGTTAATCCCAATTTGTTCAGTAATACTAATGCATAAATCTGTTTTGCCATCGAGGGAAATGCATAAATACCAACCATTAGCTGATGATTTGTTGCCCTAAATCCTTAACATTTTATTTTAGAAGCTTTTTTGACAATCGTTGATAATTCTCAAGACACTTTACCTACCCAAAGTGAACTACTCTACTGAAGGCATTACCTACACAATTGCCTTCTTCTAGCAAAAATATGAAATTAACCATCTTCCACAGCTATGGGCAGTAGAAACAACCTTACAACAAGAAGATGAATACAACTTAAAGAAGAGTAAACTGCTGACCAGCGCCAAGACCGCCGCCTTCGTCTACCGTGACTACATCTACGGATCTGTCGTCAATCTCACCATACTAGAGGTCATCAAATGCGTCGTGGGGTCACCCAGGCCCACGTTCTTTGATTTATGCCAGCCTGATAAAGCTAGCACTTGTAATGAGTAAGTATTTATTTTCTTTATTAATGTTTTCTCAGCTCCCTCCTGATCCCTTATATAACAATGAACAATTTAGATGATGGCTTTCAAGAGGGGTCCACAGTTTCCTCTCAAGAACAAACTAATAATTTTGAATATTACCTAATTATGTACTAGGATCCGAGTGGTATATTAGGTCATTGCGCCAATCGAAGTGTTGCGGGCTTGATCCTTATGTAGGACAAGCACTTTTATAATCCGCGTATGCTTGTTCAGAGTCTTGTGGATGTCATTATCTTGTGTTTCTGATTTGACTGTTTGTGAAAGCCACGCGACTCAATTATTCATTTCCTTCATTCAGGAGTCGGTTCAAAAAATACTTAACCACATTAATAAACTACAATATTGAAACTAGACATCCCTAAAAAGCTGGTGTTTTAATGATATATTTTGTTTATCAGTTCAGAATACGTGAGCAGCTACACGTGCACGTCGACGCGGTACTCTCGCTACCTGCAGATCGACTCCAGCCGGAGCTTCCCGTCTGCGCATGCGTCGCTCGCTATATACTGCGGGCTCTTCTTGGCTGTGAGTATTTAATGATATAAAGAAATTCTAATTTTATGATATAAAAATAAAACGTAAAAATAAGACGTAGACTTAATACAACATCAGGAAACACACATAAAGTTTGAATTAAAAATCAAATATTGACTATCTACTGAATTATAGTCGTAAAGGTCTTTCCTATTTGCTATTTTAGTTAGCGAATCGATCAAAGTAAGTAATCATGTTTTTTTTCTGGGTAGTAAAATATATTAATCTTGATTTTTTATCTACTTAAAACTATGGAAAGACGCTTTAGAAACCATGAAAAATCTAACTGTGTAGTTCCATAATGTTTACTTCAAACCTTCAGGAGAAACGACTTCATAAACATTTTAGAATATCCAAATGAACGAAAACCGCTTTCAGTTCTTTCTCAGTCAGTCTAGGTAGATCTTTAACTGTCTGAGCAAAAATAGGAAAATTTGAACATGATTAAATACCAGAAGCTCAATACCGTTTTACCAGACTTAAAGACAAAAGATTCGATGAATACTAGATGACTAAAATCATTCTTCCTCCTGCAGTGGTACCTCCAAAGGCGGGCGTTCAGCTGGCACAACCGATCGGTACTCCTAGTGCCGCTCCTCCAAATTCTGTGCATCGTGTACGCCGCGGTCTGCGCGCTGAGCCGGATCAGCGACCACCGGCATCACTGGTGGGACGTCCTCGTTGGCGGGACTATGGGTGCCCTTAGTGTGCTGTACACGGTAAGCTATAGAATATTCTTTATCTTCTTCTATTTTCTTAGTGGTGGTGTTAGAGATATTGCGTGGTAGGATCAGTCATTCAGCTCTTAAAGTATTAAATATCAACATAACAAATATCTGCAATTTTTTCTTAATTTAGCGCTTATAGACTTCTACTTTTCATCTAGGCTTTTGATGCTTCTGAAATCTAAGAAGAGATATATTTGTAACTTATATTTTAATTTTGAGGCAAAGATCATTTGTCAGTTAATGTGTGTCATTGCCTTTCACTGAAATCAAAGTGGAAAGAGTCATTTGATGATTTAACATCTGAAAAAAAGGGATTAATTCTTGAGGCAAAAGTCTTTTCTTAATGTCACATCTTTTGTCCGATTATTGTTGAAAGAAAAAATAATGATAAAGATTGTTTAAGAAGAGATGTTAGCCTTTGTGTAAAATGCAGGTTTATTTATTACACGTTACAATTCACTATCTTTAAGACAGAGGCCTCCCAGTATCTATTCAACGTTCGATATACAACAATCAAATCATAGGTACCATTTATTTCGATTCCATTTAGCTTTACGAGTATCATAAACCTCATTAGAGTGCAACTAAATGTTTGTTAGGTGTTGCGATGGGATCGGTTTATGACATGGTTACCTCACTGCATGGTAAATATATTTGCCTGTGCACAATTAATTGTGCAGTTTCAGTACTTTATTACAATGCTGTTTGATGTTGAATTATTTGTTGGAGTAAATGCTGTTGGTTTTGTTATTTAAAATTATGTTGTTTGTTAATGTTGTATGTTGGTGGGTTTATGATTTTTAGATGTTCTATTATATTAGTTGCTACAAAACGCACTTTACTTAGTTAATTAGTATTTACTCTTGTGCAAGGTATACTTATTTATTCCTCCAGTACCATTAGTTACAAAAATAATTCCCATTAAAAGCGCAGCGATCCGGTGAGCTTATACGCAATCTTTAATTATTCCCAGTTCCTAAATCTAGAATTATTTCCTCAGACAATACCTCCTCTCCTCCACCTCTTGAATTTATCTGATCTTTAGTAACTCAAGAAGTTTGAATCACTATTAAGACGTGTTCCATCTAAACTCAGACACTTACCTTAACGTTTTCCTATTTCTCTTCTAGTCTTTCAAGTCCGTAGTTCTCTGTACCATGCGCTACAACAATCGCTTTTCTTTCTAGGTCCTAGTCCTCTGCAAGAACTTCTCTCAGCCAGCCGTGGTCAGTACGAGTGATATCTCGAGTAGCGACGGCAACAACCATCAGTCAGTACGAAGACTGCTCGCGAGCGAGCCGCACGTCGTCGTCACCTAGCCATCAGCCGTGTAAGCAACAGCTTACTGGACCCAAGACTATAAGTGAAGTGAGGTGATTCTAACTTCAACCTTAACTCGAGACTCTGTAGGTTTAATTTAGATTGTCAGTTTTACGTAAATCTGAAAAACTTCAGTGGATTTTAAGACTTCTAAATTGAATTAGAGTTCAAATGTTTCTGTTGATCTGAACAAGTGTGTAGGCATTGCTTGAATGCAGTTTCGGCCTTTGTGTAAAACAGTAGAGTGCGTGGTAAATTAAACTTTAATTGTAGAGAGAATAGGTTTAGAATCCAATGTTCTAGAATCGTGATGTTATTAGTTGTCACTCCTAGATTTAAAGAATGATGTCTTAAAAATTCACAATTACAATGTTCAAATGTTCGAAATAGTGTGTGAGGATATGAAAAGTTACTGTAATAAGTAGATCCGTAAACAAAGTGTCGAAGAAAATTGTTTTAGAATTATCAAAATACAAAACTAAGCCATGGTAGTTAGAAGTTGTATTAAAATAATGTTAAAACAATAGCGAGAGAATTCTTGTAGAATTGTAAATAATTAGTTCATAATCTAAGTATTCGTGAGGAGGTTAGCATGAGCTTACATTAGCATGTGTAAAGTCATCGTATTTACTTGGTATTTGGTGGGTTGAGTGTAATTTTAAATAATAATTATCTACTCATTTGATAGATATGCAAAGATTTTTGCTTCGTCATATCTCAAACATCATTTATTATTGCTACAAGAAGGACAAATAGGTGATCGCTTCACAATATGGTATAAAGTTGAATTCTTTAAACTAGACGAAAATAAAGAAGTCGTGGGAGCGAGACAGCATTATACAATGCCTCTCTCTTCCATATCATCATTTTGTAAGTCGATGGTATGTCCCTAGATGATGATTAAATCAAAAATAACCTAACCATACCAGAAGACCAAAATAAAAAGTTTGTAAACATGGAAATTCAATCAGTTAGAACCCCATGAGACATTCCTTTAACAGAAATCCCATTATTTAAAAGAAAGGAATTCTCTTAGTACCGTCATATTTTAGGGAGAACCCTCTTTGTATGTTTTGTTTATTTTGACAAATGGGATTAGTCAATCAATTTCCATTCCCGCCCTTCTTAGTTCAAACAAGAATTTTGGGGAGCGGAACATGTTTGGATCTATTTGTGAAATGTTTATGTTTGGAAACAAGACGATTTTTTTGCAACGGCTTTGGTACTATGGAATTTCGTCCTGGTATACTGGGAGGTTTTACGGATATTAAAGTCGCATACACAAAGACACTTAATATTCAACCGACTTTGAACAGGAAGAGGTTTTCAATTCGTCTATATTTCATTTTTTTATGTTTGTTACCTCAGAACTTCAGACTTTCTGAATCGATTTTGTTGATTATTTTTTTCACTTAAGGTGAAATACCTGTTACTTGATCCCATAGAATTGTATCAAGTTTAGCTCAGTAGTTCATTATATGAAGTCGGTTGTATGTCAAAACCGTTATTGAAAAAATTGTACGTAGATCACACATTAGGGAACTTTGATTTAGCCTTCTAACGGTCATACCGCGAGACTATACCTAAACTAGTTTATCCTACTGTTGAATATGAGTATTCTTTTAAAACAATTCGTATTATTGTTCAGCAATTAACAAAAGCGATTCGCCTAAATATATAATAGTAAAACAAAGAGTCATTCATAGGTATATTTCTTTATAATTAATTATAAGTTAATTGTAAATGAGACCAGTGATATAAAACACGTTTTTAAATATATTATGGACGACATAAAATCCTTAATTACGTAATAATGTATTTTATAAAGAAAGTTTTGGAATCGAGTATTTTAACTAATAAAATATAATACTTCTGTCAAATAGATTTCTGAAAGATATCAAATACTTATTTTTTGCTATTAAAAAAATAAACTTTAACCTTAAGTTAAAATCTTGTGTGACGTCACTTACAAGTACACTTTTACCAACAAGTGACGTTATTAGACTCCTCTTTCATGTTTCCCAATCCTTGGTGTGTTTTCGTTAGAAAATACTTTTTAGAAATCTACCTTACGGCAAATTAGAATTTTTATTATTTTTTATGTGAGTAATTTGTAGCAATAATTAATAATTATACACAGCGAAGCGAAATGACACGCTGTGAATGCTGTCATGCTGAATTCGTAATTATAAACACAAATTGCTTGTCTTACGCGGGGATCGAACCCGTGACACGTCGAGCATAGCGGTTTTGGCGCTATCCGTGCTCGTCAATTTTTACGGTCAATTGATCAGTTTTTAACTCTTTTGAAGGTATTTTATCCATAATGTATTTAAATTGTCTACTTTTATGGTTGATGTCGAATAGAGCTTCTTGGCTTACATGACGTAAGAATACGTCATTTTCAATACGTAAACCTTTTTGAACATTTTACACGATTTACAATAGAACGGTTTCTCACGGCGTAACTCTACTTATTAATTTATTGTTTAGATTTTATTTTTAATTATAAATAAATGTTTATTAATAACAATTGACAGTATTCACTGCATAGTACCTGTCTAGTCTTTAAGTTTATTAAAAATGTTAATTGTTAATGTTTTTCATGAAATCATG
Source organism: Trichoplusia ni (assembly GCF_003590095.1). Classification (NCBI taxonomy): domain Eukaryota; kingdom Metazoa; phylum Arthropoda; class Insecta; order Lepidoptera; family Noctuidae; genus Trichoplusia; species Trichoplusia ni. Next base: position 1,653,419 of record NC_039479.1, read on the forward strand.
TAAGTTAATAAACCCACCTGTATTTATAAAACGCATAACCCCTCAGGATTCCCGTAGTCGGTTAGGTTACATATCGAAATTGTGTTTTCTTATTTTTTTTTTTTAAGAATTTGACATTCCTGAGCATTTAGTATACTATTAATTTAAGTTTTTTTTATTTGAAATTTGTAAATAGTTTATTTTAGAATGCGTGACTGTGGTTGTATGTATGTTAAATGTGAAGTAAATAAAAGATTAAAAATATTTTTATTGTTTTCATTTTACTACCTTATAATATACCACAATATAAAGTAAGTATTAAAAGAAAATTGACAAACAAAAACAATCTGAGAAAAAAAACAACAGATTCTTCCTTAATTTTGCCTTTTAAAGCGAGACAGTGCACTACACAGCCCCTAGTGCTGTCTCTCTCTTTCACAACTTCAACAGTAAGTATGACAGTTGATTGTAAGCTCCCGAAAAGCAAAATTGTGGCTGTACTTGCTACATTTTATTCACACATACACCATGTGTGTATGTAACTCACATAAACATTGAATATGTTGATCAACCAATCGTGCTCTATTTACAATTATCTGTCCGAAGTACCCAAAAGAAGAGAAATTTTAATAAGACTAGCAATTATAACGTTCAAATACATAAAAATATTTGAGTAATTGATCAATTTGTTTTACTGCACATTGGGTTATAAAAATACATCAGTAATAAAATTGCGGTGTTTGAAAAACTCACGAATCAAATCAACGTCTTCATAAAAAGAGAATCTATACTAATATATAAAGCTGAAGAGTTTGTTTGTTTGTTTGTTTGAACGCGCTAATCTCAGGAACTACTGGTCCAAATTGAAAAATTCTTTTTGTGTTGAATAGACCATTCTTCGAGGAAGGCTTTAGGCTATAAACCATCACGCTGCGACTAATAGGAGCGAAGATACAATGGAAAATGTGAAAAAAAAAACAGGACAGGTATAAATCATAACTTATATCTTCTACTCACGGGGACGAAGTCGCGGGCAACAGCTAGTTATAAAATAAAAGTAAACTATTTCGTAACGAAGGACTTGGGGACCCTCACTTCACACGTATTATGCTTGAATTTAATTACGCAAGTTTTTCGCAAGAGACGGAACATACATACATACAGGGTAGGGAATTGTTTTTATACATCCCAGTAGTACTGCTACAGACTATTTTTTATTCAGAAAGATGCGTACCAAAATAATTAACAAAGTAATTATAATTAGTAAAAGTTCAGCGACACACTAGCACTGAACAGTAAAAAGATTAAGCAGCCGACAGTCTTTAAAATCATCAAATTTTAATTCCGTCTTTACTTTCCCCAGTCCTCCAAACTATTTCAAATAAAAAATTAGTAAGGGACCAAAAAATTAGTAAGAAAAAATTTAAGAGAATAAAATACACCTAAACTATTATATAAATTGACGCTTAAATAATAAATTAAACTGTTAATCATAAACCATTCCGGATGGCGCAGCGCTCATAGCCTGGCGCCATAATATCCTTAGATACTAGAATCCTCCCATTGACAGAACACCATTATTCTCACTAAGTTATTCCTTAGACTACAGAACTCGTTTTAAATAAAAACTTATATTTATAACTCGCCGAACAATAACACTATTAAAATAATGTTTGTAATAAATTTCACAAATAATGATCTGTAGAAGAATGCTGCGTTTTGCTGAAAGACATTCTCATTGAAATCTTTGAAGCAATAAAACTATTTTCTTCAGCAATAAATTGATAATTATAATAATTTATCAACTGTTTTAGTACGAGGGAGATTTTTATTAGTTATTGCGTGAGATTACTTCCTATTTATAAATCTCGCGTCAGAAAGACAAACCAAGACAAAGAATTTTAATTCCGGGCTATCTGCATAAGCATTTGGGTTACTGTATTTAGCTATCTATGACATACTTTTTTTTGGGTCATGAATTGATACATTTAAAGATTGATATTTTTCACTAAAAACAATGATGCTAACACTAAAATCAAACAAGATGATACATAGTTTGTCACTCTCACAACTGCAGTAGTATCTTCTTCAAATATGTTATAAAAACCACTCCCGCATTAAGGACTTTACGGTGTGTTTGTATATTTGTGTCGCGGGGGGTTTCACAAACATAATTATGTGGTTGTAGAGTCTTAGAAAAAGTACACAACGTTAAAGAACTGAGGGCAGATTCAAAATAACATCTAAGTACCTTCGTACACGGAATAATGCCAATAATGCAAGTCTGCAACATCCGTCTGCTGCGATCACAGCCTGTGAAAACAACAAGTCTTTAATGGTGCTACCACTACAATTATCATCAAAATGAGAAACAACCTACAAGCATTTAAGTAAGTATTCATAGATATAATTTCCTCACTCAAAAAAAAGAGAAAAAAGTAGGTACCTACTAAGTTCTTTAAATTAAATAACCGCAGGGGCTAGCTGCATCGTAATATTTCGACACCAAAATTGTATGGAATCTTTAAACATACATACAACATTTTGACTTTTAATGAACACTTGCTGTGTTCGTTCAATTTTTTCTAAAAGTTTCATTATTCATAACCATTAATCACTAATTCTGAATGGTTGTTAAAAGGGTGAATTTAATTTCGATTAATGATGTTTTGAATGGCTTTAACATAAATAGAAAATATCTTGCTTTGGTTATAATAGTCATACCTGTAGGCTTTTTAATTACCTGTCTAATTAATTGTCATAGGTCAAGCGTTATGGGGTTACCATTTGCCGTTAGTTTAGTAAACTAACCACACAACACAATTATTTGATGTGTATGTTCAATATATTTATGACTCTTCAAAAAATTAGCCAACGAATCGTTATTTGACTTCGATTTTTATTTTTTTAACGTTGTACATTGGCAACAAAAATACTTCATCTGTGGAAATTTTAACTTACTAGCTATCGTGGTTCAAGAGATACACCCTAATGACGGATGGACAAACAAACAAACTGACAGTTTAGCCTTAGTGGTATCGTTCTATTTTTACCCTCTGAATACGGAACTCTCAGAAGTATGATAGAAGTGATAACTTTAATGCGAGTAAAGAAGAGCCAGACTTTAGGTATTACTCCTGTATGCGTAAGGTAAAGAAAACCGAACAAATTGGCACTATAACGCATAACGAAACGAAGCGGTTTATCCTTTTTAAGAAGTTAATACTTCAAATAAGTTTTTCCGATAAATTTAATTAAATTCTCTTCTCAAAACCAATATATGGAGCTGGATTCAACAGGTCATATTAATGATCACACATTAAAATATTAATCAGACATTAATTTTTCGGAACATGTCGTAAAAAATGAAAATGGAACTAGGGCAGAAAGAAGAGTTAAATCAGGTAGAAAAAATATAAACACGGTGATAGGCAAGAAGAATAGATATATAAGTAAGGATACATAGTTTTGAGTGGGCAAACCCACATCGGTATGTTTCGCGTGTAAAGTGCGCTGGAGACAATAAATTAGTACATGTTTAATGTTCGTAGGACTGTCACAGATTTGTTTTTGAATAATATGATATTCGTATTTCAGACGTCTGATTGAAGATTATTGATTGTGTAATTTTTATTGGACTACTATTATTTCTAGAAGGGTTCAAAGAATATTAGAGATTTAAAGAAGTTTACGTGAGTATGTACATTTGTTATTTCTTTATGCCTAAGGAGTTGGCCCAATCCTGTTATAATTTGGTACAGAAGTAGCTATCTTGAATTAACTCATAAGTTTATAACTCATATTTAGTTTTCGTGGGTAAGAAACAATATGATTAATGCATTCTTTCGATTACGTATTTAAGAAGTTTAACACAATAAAAAAAACACTAAACGACTATACATAATATTAAACTTATGATCAACCTCCATTCTCAACTTTGTATCAATTCAACAAATAATAACCAAGTGCCAACCCTAGCCGTAAAGAAGCGCACCTATCCGACCAACAGAAAATAGTGAATAAAAATAAACTCCTGCGCAGCGATCACGAGTCCTGTTGGATATAAATTGTGTCGTGACTTGAGACGCCTACAGTACTGTCATATACTACCTGTCAAATGGTTTACTGTGAAGCAGAGTATTTTTTATATTTTTTCTAGTTTTATATTATTAAATGATGTAACAGCAACCGGAGTCGCGAGTCGACTCGCGATCCCGCCGCGTCTGCTCATGATTAAGGACTCCGGTTGGGTCCGAAACTAGTCGGGCTACCCCGATAAATACGCGTGAGTAAACCGTTACATTATTTAATAATGAATCATTCTCAGGACAGTTACTATCAAAATATAGTTTTATATTGTTTTTGTAATGGTTGAGATTATATTGCAATGTTTATCGACAGCGGAAATTTTATTTGTTTTTCTAAAACTTCCACTGGTTGATTATTTTTTCTAATTTATTGTCTTTTTGCCGGTCTGCTGAAGGAGATATTTTTGAAATATACAGTACTTCTAAATAAGTGTTAGGTACTGAAAATAAATAGTTGGGCGTTCCCGATAAATAAACGTGTATAAACCGTAATGAAATTTCGTCATAAAGAAAAAAAAACTTTACAATAGGAGATCTCGATGTTTTTTTTTAATAACCAAACCTTTTTTTGATATTTGACTAGTCTAAGAACATGTTTGAAACCTCTGCCTTCTTAAGATGAATGTTATAAAAAGCCATGTGTGAGATAATACTTTAGATAAAGATCTGTGTCCCTCCGTCCGGTAGCATCCTCCGGCGTGACCAAACTCTCTACAATTGTTATTTTTCGTAGTGCTCTTTTTGCTGTAAATTATTTCTTAAATTCGTTGACCTATACTGTCCCACCGTTTGGTAAAAGTCAAAAAGTTCACATCCTTTTTTGGTATAAAGCAAAACGCCTACTTGATACTATGAATAATCACATAAATCAGTTATCAGAGATTTTACCACCTCACTTCATGCCCAAATAACATGAGTTAGTAATAAGCAAATTGAGAATTGTTAATTTTTTGTTAAGATGTATGTAAATAGTAATAATATACGGATCTTTTAGTTAATGCACAGAAAACTATGTTTAGTCAAATTTTGTAAGACATACCTACAAATATGTGTGAAATATTCACAATCAGAATACAATCCCATATTATATTAGAGCCATTTGTGTGATCTATTCCTTTCTTATTTTTCAATGGTGTTAAAAGTTTAATTCCAATTTTGCAACTAAGGTTATATTTATTTTATTATATACCTACATTTTTGTTTACATTATATGTTATATATTTTATTAGCCACTCAAGCATAAATCAGCATAATGTCTTTTCTAGACTTTTTTCTTGGGTTCTTTGAATGAAGTTGTTATTTATTTACCGCAGAAAGGCTTGGACACTTAAAGCCATCTTGTAAATCAAGTAAAACTGATCCATTGTCCTGTCAAAGTGCAGAACAAAAACGAATACATAGGTGACATTAATTAAAAATATATAGATTTTACTCAAAGAGCGATCTCAAGAGGATTCTTCGTAATCGCCAATTGATTATAGACCTTATTTCTAGAGAAAGCAAGTTTAAAATCCTTTGAGCATCCATGTTCTCACAGCATTGAAGCTCATGCTGTATACGACACTGCTAAAGAATTTTCAATTCTCTACATCAGAAGTTAGTGTTTAAAATTGAATAAAACAAGTCTGGTTTTCGCAAACCATCTTTAACAGCCCTATAGGTATATAACAGTCGCAGTTTAATGGGAAAATAAATAATTTAAATGGTTTAGTTAATATCTGCCCTGTTTTATGTGTTTAGAAAGGCAATAGGCGCCACTAATTGCCGGAGGTGCAGTCTCCCGCGCATCGGAGACATTTAATAAATGGCACTGCATTTTCACTTGTTAACATCTGAGTGCCATGGAATTAAGAAACGAATTTAAGGAAAATACGTAAAAAAATACAAGCGTTGCTATCTATGCTACCCGTACCTAATGATTGTGAAAGAAAAAGGTATTACGAGTGTTCCTAATTACCCATGATGAGTATCAAGCCCGGACAGAATTTAATGTGCCTTAAACACGTAGAAACACGTTCTGACATCAGTAAATGATCCCCTATCCACGCACCGTATCAAGCATTGCTTAACCTGTGACCGGCCAACCTGTGCAGTTTTCGGTTTTCCGCGAGCTCTCTCCACTTGGCTTAACAAAGTTACTTACATACGCCTGCCTAAGTTACTTACCTAACTTTATTTATTTCTAGTTTTTTTTTTAATCCAAAAAGTATAGTTCATCTGTTAAGGCATATAAATCCTCATACTCACCTTTGCGAGAAAGGAATAGAGTAGTGTCAAATTCTTTCACATCTTAAACAGCCTATCCAATTTTCTTTACTCATTGAAAGTTTTTTTCTTATCTATAAAAAGCGCAACTTTCTGTAGCATGCTTTTACAGGGAATCCCTACTAATATTATAAATGCGAAAGTAACTCTGTCTGTCTGTCTGTCACTTTCTTTCACGCCTACACCACTGAACTGATTTTAATAAAATTTGGTACAGACTCTCTATCAGTTGACATTGAGAAAGAACATTAGGATAGTTTTTATCCCGGACTTTTGAAGAGTTCTCTTGGAAACGCGCTATAACCGACCGGGGCGGGCGAAGCCGCGGGCGAATAGCTAGTCTATAAATAAACGTTCTACTTTTTCACTTTCAACTTACGTTAAATAAGTGCATATACGATCTTAAGTATGAAACTATGCGGTTATAACCAAGTTACCCTGAATACCAAAAGAAAGGGAACAACTAAAAAGTAGTAATCAAATCAAATTCTTTGCAAAGTGGTATTAATTGCATTTCACCGGTCATTATGTTTACTAACTACTGCTTCTTAATTAGCGTAGAATTACAAGTTATGATAGTAAAGTTAATTATTCGTTCTCTGTGTTTATATAACAGTTTGTGGTGCTATGAGGCAGAGAAATGTTTGTAACTGTATATTCTACAGATTTGTATTATTAAGGGCCGATTTTTCAATCGCCAGATAACTTTTATTCGACGAATATTTTGACGTTATATAGAAAATATGTCAAACAGCCATATTTATTCCTGAGATAAAAGTTAAATGATGATTGAAAAATCGGCCCTTAGTCTTGTTTTGAATTTTTGTAATGAAAATGCTAATAGTCTATTTTTTTTGTTTTAAAACGACTTCCACAATAAGGAACTTCTTTTTTAAAGCAAAAGGAAGCATTTCAACTTTCAAGTCACATGCACAAGATACCCAGACTCAGAACAAGCTTTCGCTGATCACATAAATGCTTGCCCTGCGCTGGGATCGAACCCACGATACGTCCCTTTCTACGAAAAAATAAGCAATTGACCACTAAACTAGTTGTCGATTCAGATTGCATTTCAAAAGCCAGGTTTCCTCACGATTATTTTTTTTGCTTGCGGTCCTTTTATTTAATCTAATAAAGGAAAAAAGTTACCTATATGGCTCTACGTGAGAGGAAATTTATTAATTTAATACAATGTACACAGCGTAGTCCTCTTAGCTAAACATTTTTTGTAACAAAATTTAAACATCGTTGTTCATTCGATGTTATCGCTTTAGATAACAAAACAATTACTATTTTGTTAGAACTTACAGCATAATTAAAATGACACCCTCAAACATACGAATAATTGGATTAATTTCAAAGATAACATGTATTTGTTATTTTACTCCAATGTTCTATCCTCACGCCACTTAAAAACGAGGGGTGCTCAGAAAAACAACACTTAAACAATTCCAAAACCTTTAGGGTTGTTAGTTGACCCTTTTTGAGCAATAAAATGCAACATCTGATACCGTTAAGTGACTCTTATAGTAACAACACACGCAGTATTCAATTTTATTGTTTAACTTACCGTACACACAATTATCACCCTTATAACCTTGTAAATACAGCATAAAATTGTCTAAAACAAAACACAAAATAAATTGAAAGAAGAAATTGTACCGGCATTGCAATTTAAGCTATACGCCAGAAAATTTAAGGTTTCAAATGCAATGGTATGGGTATTTTGTATGTTTGTTCCTAAACACTGTTACCATGGCAACGTAGTTGTTAATTGATATTAATCTGCGCATCGAGATATAAATTCGATCACAATTCGATTTTATTGGTTTGTTTAGTGCAGTTATGTTTAAAATGTATTATAGTTTAATAAAAGCGATGCAGGAATGTAAAAATGTTTATAAACTTGTTTCGAAATTGTTTGTTAAAATCAATGTGTGCAATGCATCCACGTATTTGGTAAGGCACGGACAAATATAGAAATACCGCGGCCTATTATCAGAAATAACAGTTAAAAAAAAATATATAGCAAAAGGTCAAGGATTTTAAATAGTTTTTAACTGTCCGAAATTCGCATGCAAAGAAAACGTTTTTTCCAAATAGTCCTTTCCTGAAAACTGAGTTTAGTTTTTCGTAGGTGTATCGGAAATTGAAATAGAAAATGAGTGTTACTTAAATGATGTTTTAGACTAAACAGGTGATCTAGTGCTAGTGCCACAAAACTATGGATATAGTAATCTTGAAGTTATTTAATCAAAAGACAATAAATACCCAAAAAAGATACCCACATCCATTAACACTAACCATAACTCATCAAAATTAAAATTGTATCTTAATAACAATCAAATATTATTTCGCAACTTTGAAAGCTAGTTTATAATAGTCAAAAATAACTGTATATTAAGAATTATGTTTGTGAATCGTGTTCTGATAGATATGTGGGTCAGCAGAATACTATTCCTATCCATTTGTTTGGGCGTAATTAACCTGTCTTCGTAATGAGAATCAGGTATAAGCGGTGGGCGGGATTCCTAAAGGAAGATAATTTGAAGAATTTTTACCCGGATACATCCTTATGGACTTTCTTCTTGCTGTCGTCAGAAGTACTGGGCCCCGATTGATTGCACATCTCTGACACATAAGATATCTAACCTATCCATTGTTCAGAGACTTTAAAATTTTTCATAATCAAAAACTTTTTATTACAAATAGTCAGGCACTTTTATAGTAATGATTCTAGTTACCCGGTTTTCCAGTGTCATTCCTATGGAGAATTACCGGCAAGAAACTTTTTAATCGATTTTACAATAGCTATTACAACAATAATAAGAAATTATAAATAACTAGCTTATCGCCGGTTTCGCCCGCGTCGATATCGGTTATATCGCGTTTCCAAGAGAACCCTTAAAGTCCGGTATAAAAACTATCCTGTTCTTTCTCATAGTCAACTCTATCTCTGTACCAAATTTAATTAAAATCAGTTCAGTGGTTTAGACGTGAAAGCGTAACAGACGGACAGACAGAGTTACTTTCGCATTTGTGATATTAGTAGGGATTAAAAAACCAGTATTATCGCTTCCACTCCCTCCTTGGACCACACCACAGCAATAAAAGATTAAATTCATACGGCAACATTCACCGTGATTTAACATGGATGTAAAAAGCAAATGTTTACATTGATGCAATATTCAATAATATATTATATTTATCTTACTTCGTAACATTATATTTTTAGAATTGTGTTGCTTTTGATAAAGATATGAATAACTGATTTAATGTTATTACTTTTACTATAATAGTTGGAATGTTAAGTATATTATATTTATTGATAGTTGAGCTATCGAATGTAAGTTACGTCTAATTTAACTAAGCAAAGTATTAAATTCCGTACGATTTGAACAAATCGATAACCGTGTGAAAAATATGTTTTTTGTTCCGCTCTTACATAACCAATCATGCTCTGAAGACTTTTTTTTCTTTCTTTCAAGTATAATTTGCTTGTGCTGATTAGTTTCATTCAAGTACAGAGATCAAAGCTAGTTTGGTTTGGCAAAAATGGTTGGCGAAAACGTTTATGTTTATTCGATTATTGTGGATCCTGGTCTCCTATACTGGATTCCAATTAGCAAATACAAAAGTACTATTGCAGGAGTTGAATGGTTCTCTCACAATAGTATTTGCTATCACAAATAATCCATAAGTAAGAAAGACTACTTTCGGACAGCTTCCACCTCTAACTACTAGCTAATATCGCAAAAGCCACTGAACAGATTCAGACGATACTTGGTACGCATTTAGTACAGTATAGCATTTTATGTTCCCATAGGATCATTTTCGATTTGTATCGGACAACCGCTATCTATACTTAATATATAAAGCTGAAGAATTTGTTTGTTTGTTTGTTTGAACGTGCTAACCTCAGGAACTACTGGTCCAAATTGAAAAAATATTTTTGTGTTGAATAGACCATTCATCGCGGAAGGCTTTAGGCTATAAACCATCACGCTGCGACTAATAGAAGCGAAGATACAATGGAAAATGTAAAAAAATCAGGGCAGGTATAAATCATAACTTATATCTTCTACCCACGGGGACGAACTCGCGGGCAACAACTAGTTAATTAATAAAACCTAACATAATGTACGAAACTATGTTTGAGTTGATTAATATTCTAACTGAGTTTGTTTCAACATTTCTTCTCAGTCTAGTCAGATAGGAAATGTCGACTCCAGCGTTAAAAAAGACATGTAGAAGTGAAGATATATTCTACTTGCAGAAAAAATGATTTCATTTCATTTCACGTGGATATTTTATTTGAACTGTATTTGATCAAATCTGCTCTGTCCATATCCACCATGTCTTGTCTAACACTACATCAATATGTCTGTATCATTAGTGCGTGATTGCTCGCATTTAACCGACTAGGAATGAGTGGAGATGAGTAATGCGTTTGTGATGGCCGTGCGAAAGTGACTACGACAGGATGTTGAGGTGATAATGAAGGTGCGATGTGTGATAATGAAATGTAGTTAAGATCAGGGACCGGCCGGATACTCATTGAAAGGGTTTTTGAAGGGGTTTTTTTAAGCGCTTCAAGAAAAAACCCTATCACATATGTTACACCTTCGAACGGATTACTGTAACCCTGTTCTGAACAGGTTACCCTTTACTACCCTGTAACACTGTAACAGGGTAACCCACTCCAACCTAAGACAATGCAATATGCACTCTTTATGATAGACATTAGTTTGAAAATAGTATAACCACGAGCGCATGTGACATCTTACCGCCCAGCGGCGCCATTGTTGCATTTACCGGGCGACTTGTAAACATGGAATAAAAATCATTGTGGATATGATCTTACAGTTTAATTTTGCTTGTCGCACTTTTCAAACGTTGTGATATATATTTTTCGTGTCTATACTTGTAGACCAGGGTCGATAATTTTTAAAACCAAAGAAAAAATAGTAGGATGAACCCATTAGAAAAGGAGGGGAATATTATAAAAAAACCGGCCAAGTGCGAGTCGGACTCGCGCACCGAGGGTTCCGTACAAACCTGCAAGGTTATATATTTTGTAATGTAACCAAAAATTTAAGGTTTTCGGAATTTTTCCTTTATGTGTGCTATAAAACGTTGCTTCATGCCAAATTTCAAGATTCTAAGTCGACTGGAAGTACCCTTTAGGTTTTGATTCCCTTGCGAGTATTTGCGAGTTTCAAAATATGCAGCTTAAATTGCTGTTTCTTTTGATTGCGTTGACATAGAAGTTTGATTTTGTTACAGCTTAAAGGTATTATAGACCTGAGTATTTGGTATGAATTTCAATTTAATACCTCTACGCGTTTATGAGGAAATAGGTAGTAAGTTTAAAATTATTAAAAAAATATATATTATGTGATATAACGAAAAAATTATGGTTTTCGTAATTTTTCCTTTATCTATGCTATAAGACGTTGCTTCGTACCAAATTTCAAGATTCTGAGTTCACGGGAAGCACCCTGTAGGTTTTGATTCCCTTGCAAGTGTCGAAAATTTGCAGCATAAACGGCTGTATCTTTTGATTGCGTTGGCTTAGAAGTTTGATTTTTTCACAGCTTCAAAGGACAGTAGACCTGAGTAATTGATATAAATTTCAGCTTCATACCTCCACGCGTTCCCGAGAAAAAGGGTCTTGACAGACGGACGGACGGACGGACGGACAGACGGACGGACAGACGGACAACAAAGTGATCCTATAAGGGTTCCGTTTTTTCCTTTTGAGGTACGGAACCCTAAAAATGAAAGGAAAAATAATTTACGGGTGATCTGAGGTCGGGAAGGGGGTGGGAGTGACGTTTGAAGAGTAAAAAACGGTTTTTATCGATTTCCGGCAAAACTAAAATTCGTATCGAAAAAAGTCAAATGGCAAAGTTCTAAAAGAAAAAGATCTAAAACTTTTGTGTTTACATTTTTTTCACATAACCTCAAAATTTATGTGAAAAATCTAAAAAACCAAGATTGTGGTTTTTTATTTTTATCTTTTACAAAAAATTATTTTTGTAACAAAATTTGGTAAAAACTTACTTTTTTGTGTCCCAAATACGCTGTAATTTATTTGATTAAAAATATTTATTTTTTCACCTTATTTTGAATTAATATAAAAAAACACTAATTTTCAATCGAAAATTCACCCGTCAAATCTTCTCAGAAAATGCAAAAAATGAAAAAAAACTTGTATTCGATTTTTTTTTAAATTATTATAAATAATTTCATCTAAAAAATTTGATCTCATTTTATGTTCAATAGACCAATAATCGAGGAAGGTTTTAGGCTAGGTATATAAAATTACGCTGCAACTAATAGGAGCGAAGATTTAATGGAAAATGTGGCAAATACGGGGAAAAATATTAATCTTCGAGGGCTTTCGTTCAAAAATTCCTAACTTATATCTTCTAACCACGCGGACGAAGTCGCGGGCAACAGCTAGTTACCTATATGACGTTTCGCGCGTAGGTAGTTTGTCCGATAGAAGAAAATCAGCTGTAGTCTTAGTAAAGCAATGAGGGGCCGCTAGGGTGCAAGTATGCAGCTCAAGTTTAGTGGGTAATTCAGGGTAACACGAATAAAAGCCTTTCGTGAAGGTAACCACTTCAAAGGGTTAAGTTATTGAAGGGGTTAACCCCTTCACGTGGTTACCATAATGAAGGTGTTAACCATTTCGCTGGGTTTCGAGGATGTAACTCGAACAAAAGGTAACACTGCGATATGAGTTACCCCGTGTACGGGTTACCCTGTCAAACGGCTTAACTCTAAAGTGGGGTTGTCCGGTCCCTGGTTAAGATAGCCCACTGTGTGCGACTTGTCGCAGGTTCAATCAACGTGTAGGACAAGCGTTTGTGTGGTCAATTAATGCTTATCCAGAGTTTTGGTGTCTTTGAGCTAGTGACTTGAATAATAATAATAAAAAATGTTTATTTCTCATTATCACATAATGTTACAGTACTTATTTTGTGTTCTAAAATAGAGACTGGTGTCTGTGATAGGTAAGACCTGTGTTACAGATCACCAGGCTACCCTCCGAGGAGAATGTTTGTGAAACCCCTGTAACACAAGGATTAGATTTCTTAGGGTGGGAGTGGTATTATAGTAGGTAATTTTCGTGAAGATGATTCTAGTTTCAGACCCAACCAGAAAGCTACCCTTGATAAATCCTATGAATGAATTGGCTGTGGAGTGGGCTCCGCATCAGCTCCTGATTATGGACTCTAGCTGGGTTATCATTATGTTAAGTATTCATTTTAATAGCAGATAGTCAATCGCATTTTGATTATATTTAATTGCGTTATTTACTTTAGCGCATCATAGACGACGCAATGATAGGCCATGCCTAACATATTTAATATCTATCTCTCTTTAACCGACTACTATACAAAATTAATACAGTAATAGTTCAATAACAAATACAAGTAGTTTCCGTACATAGGTCAATGCCATTGAAAAGTTACATAATCATGCATTCAAAACCCATATAAAACCAATACACTCAGGGGAATTTCAGTAAACAAGTAATACATGAACTGTACACTGTTCAAATAATTAAATTTACAAGTAAAAACGATGTTTGGACATTAAATTATCTACACTTATCCAGCGGGTCCCATCTGACAGTGTTGTGGGACCCAGCTAAATAAATAGGGACCTCAAATATGTTTGTTGTGCAATCTATCTATACTAATATATAAAGCTGAAGAGTTTGTTTGTTTGTTTGTTTGAACGCGCTAATCTCAGGAACTACTGGTCCAAATTGAAAAATTCTTTTTGTGTTGAATAGACCATTCATCGAGGAAGGCTTTAGGCTATAAACCATCACGCTGCGACTAATAGGACCTAAGATACAATGGAAAATGTGAAAAAAACTGGGCAGGTACTCCTAAATCATAACTTATATCTTCTACCCACGGGGACGAAGTCGCGGGCAACAGCTAGTACTTAATAATATGCTAATGAGATATCGTACAGTCATGTTAGGAAATATGTTTAGAGATACAGGTGGATACAAAAGTGGTATGTACGTCTTTGTGCTCCCTTGTGTATTTAATGGGTTAGGTCTAAATTAATTATTTGTGCATGTTTAGTTGTTTTATATTACAGAAAGAATATGTTACTGCAAGAATGCGAAAACACTGTATCTTAATAAAATACCCGTACCTACGAGCTGTTGCTCAACCTTAATTTCTGTAAAAATTTCAACTATCTAGCTATCACTGTTCAGGAGATAAAGTCTGGTGACAGACAGATTGACAACTCGACGGACAGGCGGGCAGATATCAGAGCTTTACCTAGCAATAGGGTTTTGTTATACTTTATTGGTACGAAATCCCAACAAAACATGTACAACACACTAAATTAAACAATACTATATTCCATTACCAACCTAAAGAAGATTTACCTATATTTAAACTGAAATAAAATCCCTAAAAAAACTACTTTACCTAATCACTTTCGTCACTGACTATCCATTCGACCGCTCTCGTAAATGGAGGAAGATATTTTCAATAGAGTAGTAACAGAATACCGATGCACAACTATTGATATAACACTTCAAAAGATTAGATACTCTGCGCTGTGAGCAAACATAATATACTTACTTCATAACCCGTTTGTATTCGATTGTACTTGCCTTGAACCTTGGGATCGCTTGTTTAGAGGAGATAGATTAAGACAGATTTGAAAATGTACTTTTACAACTTTCTTTAGATACGTTGCAAAAATATGATGAAGGGTTTTAGTATGTTCAGAATTAGAGGGTACAGTTTCTTGGATTTAGTTGAAGTGCATCCTGGATAATGCTTGTCACTTATTTTTGACATTATGCGAATCGGATATTCTGCTTTTTTGGTGTTATGAATCAAAAGCTTTGGTCTGTCGAAAAATATTAAGGGTCTTCCCAAAAAATACTAAGTTAGACTCTTAGCGAAGAAAACCTTCTGAGTATCCTGTTTTAAGTCAATAGGTATCTTTAGATTCCCATGGAATTCACTTTGAAGCAAGTCCGTGTTTTAATAATTAAGAACACGACAATCTCTGCAAATGGTACTTGGTCTATAAGCTTCTTTCTTAACTGATGTCTTGTTAACCTATTTTGATATTTGGGTTATTTTTCGATTTTTCACATTGTTATCATCATGAGTGATACTAGCTAAATTGATTGTGGAAGAAAGCAGACTCACCGACACACATCTCTAAGTATGAACCCTAAAAAACATTAGGTACACTCCTTAATTCTTACTTGTAAGCGAAACAGCATATCATATTTTGAACAATATCTCGGAGTCACGTAAAATCACTTACTTATGTTACATCGACAGAACCTATTAGTGTAACATCTATAAGACCACTCAAGTCCTAGCAGAATCATCCTATCGTTCGGCGCGTGCGCAACTCACACCAATCCATTGCTAACTTTATAAACAAACATGTCTCCGTCGTTTCATGTGCAATGTTTATACTATTTTATTCCATTAAATATTTGATTTAAATTGATTTTACTGCAGCATATTTTAGTTGGAAGTTGAACTAAACTATGTTGGCATCTGAAATCGCTAATCCGCAGTGAGCTAGCGCGGTGATCAATGCACAATCCTCAATAGGGGAAGTCTTGTGCCCAGCTGCAGTGGGACATTTTAAAGGCTATATAGGTATATCTTTAAATATAGTAGGTTTGTCCCCCAGGTATTGAGAAGGAATCCTCAAAGGCTAGAACGAACCGAATGAATTTTTTGTATGTGTTGCGTGATGACCTTTGTGGTACAGATTCACATATTACCAGATAAGTTATACAAACAATTTTGACAAAAATATATTATAAAGAAAAACAAAGTATATTTTCAGCTGAATCCTACGGTATTTAACACTAGGTAGATTTTAACACAATACCTATATAATATATCAACTCACATAAAACACTACGGATTTTAAGGCACACCTAATAAAAATTCTCTTTTTTCAGCCACCAAAACTTTGTTCACTATTTTGTGTTTTTTCTTTCGAAACATACCTATCAAATCCCTACCTACCCCTTGCAGTAGGTAAAAGCTGGTACCTAAATATGGCGCCAAAGCTAACCCACGTTGTGTCAGTCGGCGCACGCGCACACGCGCACACGCTTACCGCATTAGTACGCAAACAGACAAACAGCCGGACGTTTTCACCGCTAATCTAGCTTTGTTTGAATTGTTCGATTTTTAAACTCCGGTTTTACGCATGTTGCAGTAATGTGTGAAGTATAAGACTTTGGAAGAATGGTCTAATTTCAGAAATGAAATACTTTTCTAAATTAATTGTTGCTTGTTGCTTTTATTCAAGGTTTGATAGTTAAATAAACGTGCAGAGTAAACTTTCAGTCAATCTCTTAAACTAACTTATTACTACTTATTTCCTCACTTAAAGTTTAAAAATAAAACGTCTTCTTCAGCAAGGATCACGCCTACGTTAACAAACACACAACGTTTTAAAACAATTTGTTTTCTGATTCACAAAAAAAGCAACAAGAATACACATACTTTCTCGAGCCAGAAAAACAACACAAAAATGCACATTATTTATTGAATAAACATCAAGTTGGAGATTAAATCTTAAAATAAAGGATATTCATTCTGAAGGACGAAGGCGTCTTCAAACCCATTAAATAACCGTTAGGTACTGCCACAAACAATGCCTATGTTGACGCACTGTACACTCGATAAATAAAAATGAAAGAGTTGTTGGTTTTGTAGCGAATATTAATAAAATATCCAGAATTTTTTTATTCGCGTTGATTGTGAGGGGATTTTAATTAATTAGACATTTAAATCATTTTGTATAGGTATAATTGTAATGATAATTAAAACCGTAATGAACATTACAACTCACAAATAAAAATTAAAACTATATAATAATATACATAAATTAATAATGTTTGTTTTTTTTGCTCCTTCTTAGACTTTACTTATTTTTAGGCCCATTTAAATCGATATCCGAAACAATAACACTTTGGAGCAAACAATCAAAACGGATACCTACCTAAAAACCCAGACATACTTAAAAAAATCATTTTACTAATTTTCACTACAACATAATATAATTAAATACACAAACAAACGCACGGAAGTACAAACAACACATGTTAGTTCATGTTCTAACTGACAAACTGGTTAATCTTTGTACAAAACAATAATTAAAGTTAAAATAACTTACCTTATATAGTAATTAGTTTTTGTTTTGGCGATGCTTGCCTTCATCGCACAATGTTATGTCAATATTGTAGAGCTTATGGAAAGCGACGTCAAAACATAAGAAAATATGCAAATTATTTTGTTTACTGAAAACCCATGGGAAAACAATTTCTCATCATCATTTTATTCAAAATGCCAGGCTGCACATTCCAAAACGAAATCATATTCTATTATATATAGACGAAGCTTATAATTAACTCGATGCTTTTAACAACAAGATAACGATACCAGCAATAAAAAATAATGAAAAAGAAACTCGGTGTTGCAATCCCTAATCGTGGTGCAAGGGCGTCAAAATTTAAACCAGTAGCATCAACGTACAATTATCATTTAAAACATGTCCGCCCACAACTAATGCATACATTAAACACTTAACTATTAAAGCTACGATAATAAGCTGTTGGACCACTTAATTCTGGATTTTAAAACAATAAAATGCGAGTATATTGGTTTTATCGATAACTTTACTCGAATAAAACCATGTAAGTACTCAGTCTATCAGAATCCCATTGCGAAACGGCTATAAAAAAAGCTCTTATCACTAAAAATGTACTCTCTGTAAACTCCGTTCATTAATACTAATCCCAAGTGGACCATATTATCTACGCTAGCAATAAATTAAATGCCTGCGGTTAGCCAACATCCCGACTTGGCTGTATAAAGAGTTACCATGGCCACACACGGTGTTTAGAATAAAAAAGTTTATTGACGCCGCATTTCGTCTATGGCTGTTGCCCGTTGCACTTTTTCCTTTTGATAAAAAAGCTCTTATTATGCATTTAAATCATGTAAGTTGGATTTTATTAAGATAACTTGAACGTTGTAAAGGTTTTTAAGATTAGTCTTAGACAAATTGGTGGTTTTGTATCGTTATATGGAACAGAGGAAAGTAGGGGGAAGTGCCCAAACATTGTCGTGGTACCATGTTGACAAACTTATTAAGAATTAAAACTAAGTATAACTAGTTTTCAATTTTCTTAAAAAGAAGAAGGGCTAGATAAAAATAGAGCGTTGTTTTAACTAGATATCAATTCGATTGCAACGGCACTCGACTCTGTCGATAGAAACGTGTTATTATTTCCCTACGTCGTTGATCTCATAACAATGTCACGAGTAGTGTGCATGCCAGTTCCTCCTACTCTCCTATACTCTATGCCGAAACGAATATTGTGACAGGCTCGGTCAAGGATTTATTATGAGGCTGATGTTAATCTATGTTAATAAGGACACAGTGACATAGACACAGTTCATTTAGTTGGGGACGTTAGATTGTAAATAAAAACCCCACAAAAAGTTTTATCACAGTTTTACTATGCACTATTGAAGAAATTATTATTCTTGAAGAAAGGAGGACAAATAATTTGACCCTTTCGCCAAAAACTGGACTGAGACAGCTATAGGCTGAGACAAATGAAAAGATTTTTTAGAAATAAAATTGTTTGAATTACTTTACCCGTCGTTGGAAGGCTCTCAATGCGAGATATTGCTAATAAAACAACTAACCACATAACCAAATCTTTAAGTGATGTGTTAGCCACAAATGTTTATAACGATAATATTTGTTTGCAAATTTTGCGGTGTGGTATCTTGCAAAACTAACAACAAAATGGTTGTTGTTGTAACTTGTTGTAACTTAGCAACTAGACGAAACTTTTTTAAGGGATCCGAACCTAAATATAAAAAGGGGCTCTGCTTCTAAGGCTTCTTTGTGTGTCCACTTGTCCTTTCAGTTTTTATAAAATCTGTTATAAACTTATTCAACATTTTAAATCTGATAAAAATGGCCATGTCATACCCACTCGTTATCGACCTACTTTGAGACCCCACATTTTTAAATTACAGTGATTGTGATATTGGTATCCAATAAAACGCAAAGAAAAAGAATTTACTAGTTATTCTTAATATTATTTTAAACTATTTAAAATACAAATTTCGATATTGCACAGAACTTGGCACTAACTTAGAGCTCTATTATTTTTGCAGCAAAGCCGTGTTGAACTTGGCTCTCATTTTTTAAATTAACTATTTTTGGTGCGATTCTTGTTACCGACAATACTTCTAACAACACCTCCACACAGGGAGTAGCCAACTCTATTTTTTTAATTGAGGTACGGACATGAAAAGCAATAGAGTAGATTTAACTGCATTTTTTAGTTCGTGAACATTAAAAGCGTATTTTCTTTAGGAAAGTCTTGTACTTGATGTGTTCAACTGTAATTTTACTGCTTTAGCCATCGTAACACTGCGATCCATTGTAAACAATCGGCCATTGTTGCCCCCCAACATTGGTACAGGCACGTGCAAAATTACATAACTACACAATTTGGTACAATGCATTTGAGGATAGGATTTGTCTAACACCATATTAGATTTTAGATTTAAATAAAAATAATAATCTGCTGAAGTATGAGTTGGACTCGTGGCACGCAGGGTTCTGTACAAATAGGCAAAAGAAAAATGGCTCGTGACCCCGCATCGTCTTATGTGAAACTAGTCGGGCAACCCCGATAAAATACGCGTGAGAAAACCGTTGCATCATAAAAAAGGAATTGTCGTGCCAACCGTTGCATAGCTATGATTTTTATTAGTTGTTGTTCGAGGGGCAACAGAGCCAACAGAAATACATGTTCTTAAGACAGCCCGGTGACAGACGGAGAGACAACAAAGGCTGACACTTTTCTAACATTAAAATTTAAGTACGAAATACTAAAGACTATGTTTTTATACAACTTTTCTAATAAAAGGACAATTAGTTGTTCCTAGGTTTACGCGAATGTTAGACATTGAAACCTTATTCGACGAACGCCTTCTCAGTCTGCCCGTGACCATGATACCTGCAAAGGTTTCGAAACGTCGGGAACTAAAATCTAAAATTAAACCGCGATGAAATCCGTAAAAGTAATTTCATTTCAAAAGGACAATTATTACAAATTTTAACACCAGTTTTTTGTACAAGGTACTTTAGTTTTGCCCATGAATGTACACCTATGAGTATTGCGTAAAGGTGGCCCAGTATTCTAAGGTTTCCTAAGTTTAACTTGAATAGAACTCCATTATTTAACGTTTCAAGCCAAGTAGATTTAGATATTCCTTACGACTAAATCATTAATATAATTGTCAACCAAAACAATGGCTTACAAGTAACCTAGTATGAATAATGTATTTAATACATTTAAGTAGCAATATCTTCTAAGTGTTTATGAATGTGACGTGTTTTTAGGGGAATCTCAAAAACTATTGAGGATTTTTTTTTAATGTATTAATCACATGCAGTTAAACTGCAGTCTTCATCAAACGATTAGGTATCTACTTATTGATTGCACTGATAGCCGAGAGGCATAGGCCGCCACGACAAAACCACAACTCGTCGAGGATTCGATTCCTGCGTAGGACATGCATTAGTGTGATCCACGAATGCTGGTTCTGAGTCTGGATGTCTTGAGTATTTGACTTGAATGTTTGTGAAAGCTGTTCCAACACAAGCATTAAATTCGATACTGCGGGAGTCATTATAAATAAAAATATTATGAACGAATATAATATACTTACGACTTATCGCTCGTTTAATCAAAAAATAAATAGGTACCATCATTGCAGGTTGGATCGGTTACCTTATTAAATGTACTATGTAATTGTAAGGTAAGTAACTTATTTGGTAATCGAACCCGCTAACCATTTCAGTCTCCAGTGGCGGGCCTAGCGTGCCACAGGACGCAAACAGATTAATGCAATTCATTCAACATTTTATTTACAGTTATTTTATCAATAAACTACAATCAAGCGAACATTCTGCTTACAAATGTTTTGAATGCATGTGAGCTGTCATACTTATCATTATTAAAGCTCCAATGGCCAGTATCATACTACAAATTTATTTATACAGGTAAATGTGGCGCTAGTAGCAATGCAATTACTACAAGACTATAGAAAAAATGTTTGGCCAGATTTTAGTTCCAATTTCCGTCACCAGAAAAAATAAATTTGTCCTGATTTCTCAATTTTTTTCACCCACGATGTTCAAAATTAAGAAATGCTTTTTTAAAACAAAAAACTTATTTATGGCAATTTAAATGCAGGGATAATATTTTGTGGGCAATATCGACATTATTGATGGTGACTTTGTGCAAATGAGAATAGACAATAATTTACGTTTTTATTTTGTTTATGGGCATTGGTCGTTGCAGCCGCGTGCTGACTCCCGACCGTTAAGTAATCACCGTTCAATGTGGTTTTACAGACGTAAATCTTCGGAAAGTATTTATAAACAATGGAATATAAAATAATGTTTTATAGATTTATTATACTGCTTGTTTATTTCTCCAACTTGTCTCCACAATAATGGACATAGGAATGAATGGTGCATATTGTTTTTGTAATTATTAATTATTTCAAATATTTACCATACCTACGATTTAAAGATAATATAGTTGTGAAATCGCGATACACGGCGTAGACCGATATTTCTTTCACAGCCACAATTATTTGTCTTTTAGACGTGATAATAGGGATCCCTGGGTTGAATCAAATCAATTTTAAAACATCGCACATGAATTGGTTCACTTATTGAAATTGCACTGAAGAGTCATCAGTTTAAATCACTTATCCTCTGAACGTCATAATAAGCTATTAAATAAAAAAATAACAACCTACATTGGAATGTTCCTACACAAAGAGGTGTGCATAACCCCTTTTGTTATTTATTGAGCAATGCGCCGACGCTCGTGGGTGAAATAGTCTAAAAGGCAGATGTTGTCAGTAACGACTACAAGTCTACAACATAAATATTATCTTGTGGATCTTACTTAGTTCTTGTTAAGGCTTGGGAAATTGACAATGTACGTGGGCAGGACACGGATTTATTGTGAAAGATGTAGGTATGTCACCTAGTCCTACAAAATAATCCGTTTGAGTAATCTACTACGGGGCTGTTTATTCATTTACAGTCTTTTTTATCATTCATAAAATGTGAAGTTAATCGCGTTCAAGTAGCAAACGATAATATAGTGTGGAGTAGAGTCATTATACAACATTTTCTATTTAAATTGTTAAAAATAATTCGTTTCAATTCAATTAAAAACATCAGTTATCGAAATAACGGTACCTACTACCTATTCCGATTTAATTGAACACACTCCATAAACACACGCTAATAACTGTCAACTCCAATTTTTGTCATTGACATTTATACATTCAGTCAAAAATCATAAAAATCTACAAGATTGCCCCTGTACTTTTATTGATATTCTAATAGAATGTAAGGGGCAAAAAATGTTATAGTCACAACGTCTTAATACAATTTTAATATTTATTTTGGAATCTATTTTGACCGTGTTACTTTTTAATAAACGGTACCAGAAAACCACTTGTTTTCGGACGCATGTGACAGATGTCTAACAAAAACAGTGTTATTAATTTTTTGCTCAGATTTTAGAATGGACTTCTGATTCATAGAAGTGTTGTTACTTGCTAGTCCAATTTATAAACTGTTATTACCGTGCCGCGAACACTTTACCTAACGGTGTTCTTATCTACCAAAAAAGACTAGGCTGTATAACATCGGTTCTTTGCCTGCTCGTAGTCAACGACGAACAGTTTTCGCTAAAAGGAAATACTGAGCTGAATTTATAACTGAAAGAAAATTTCAAATGACTCATGTGGTTTTCCAATTGTGAAATTAAGTGTTAACAGTGTTAAGTACTCTGTTTCAATGTGTTAAAGTTTTAAGTGAAAAGAAAACACAACGATGGATAAAATAAAATATTTGTGGTCTAAAACCAACCGGTGGCATAGAGGTTTGTATTTTTATTCGTAGGTATATATTTAATCGTTAATAAAATTGCTCATTAAAACGTCCGTAAACGGATTATTTTTAAGGTACTTTTTACAGCTTGCGTTTACAATACCTACTATATTTAAATAACTGCGATCAAGTTCTTGGCACTAAGCTGGTATTTAATACCTAGGTAAGTAAGTAGGCATCTACCTATTACAATTATCTAAGTAATTATCCACCTTTACATAACAAATTAAAGATAATGTTGATAACTGAAATGTAAACAAAAAATGTAATTGAAGTAATAATAATATATATTATTATTTTTATTTATTTGTTAGAGTATTATTGTTAAAAAATAAACTTATAGCTCCCCAATTTTAATAAGAAATTTCTAAAGTGAAAATATTAGAGCATTACAACAATATACAATATTTTAAACTTTCAATTTATTTATTTTATTATATTAGGAAAACTTACAGCTAATAACAAAGATTGAACGAGCTTATAGCGAAATTCAATTCAATTCTTAATGCCATTTCTGAAACAATGAATTTTTATGATTAAAATTCACTATCCGAACGTTCTAATTGAGTATGTATTTCGTACAAGAAACAAATTAATACAAAAAATGTTGGATTAAGGCAGCAAAAAGGTTTTACTCTCTCACAATTGTTTTACAGCACTAATTACATATTACACTTCTCTTAATCATTCAGTGTGAGTAGTTTACCTACTATTTGTCATGTTTAATTAGAATTATTAACATGAATTTCTTTGTCTCTTAGTCCTGAAAATTCAAAGAATTCTCTTTATTAATCATGCTAGTATTATTTGCTTAAAGTTACTCTATAATGTTAAAATCAATAGATAATGTGTTTTTACAAATAAACTACTGTGTTAACTGCAGGCCAATTTATTAATTAATAATCTGATGAAAAACATTGTTAAAAACAGAATTTAATTATATTTATGTATTGTCGTCCTTAAATATTGCTTGTCTTATTTTTTTATTATTTAAAGGTAAAATTAATGTTATTTTAATTACTTAAGCAATTTGTCTATATTGCATTACCTATTAGTATTTTACAACTTGAAAAAGAAGCAGGAGCTTGATTTATCTGTATTTTGTTTATCTTAGAACTTAACACTAGATGCTCCAATTTTGCTAAATTTACCTCATGTAATGTGAAATAGCTGTCATTTAAAGTCATCAAATTTTGCTCAGTAGTTTATTAAATAAAGCTTCAGCCTTCTTTTTGTTGTTAAAACAATAATACCCTGAAATGTAAAAGAAACTGGTGCGTGTCATGATTTTATTTGAATAAGGATATATTTATACAACTTCTGCATTGAAGTCATACAATAAATTTTAATAAACATACATCATAGTGTTCATTAATATTCTATTCATGTACAACTCTTTAGATTTGCAAAGTTATCATGACTGTTTATTAAAGAAAACATTGTGTCAGTATTATCTGTGTATCTACTTGTCTGACGCAGATATGAAATAATAATATGCAGATGCATGATAAGATATCTATGATTAATTAATAACTCAACCTTTGAGCTTGACACAATATTAATTGTAATACCTATCAATCTAAATTATTATCTGATATTAGAAAAAAGGGCAAACATGAGATATTAATTGTTATGAAAGATTTTTTTGGCCAAATTGTTTCATGAGGTGCACATTTATTGATTTTATATTTTACTTATATCTTAATCATGTTACACTTGTTAA
Organism: Trichoplusia ni; assembly: GCF_003590095.1. NCBI lineage: Eukaryota > Metazoa > Arthropoda > Insecta > Lepidoptera > Noctuidae > Trichoplusia > Trichoplusia ni. The sequence continues at coordinate 1,678,529 of NC_039479.1, forward strand.
TGGTTGAGGTTATATATTGAAATGAAATCGGATTGCATTAGTCATTAATGTAATTATCGCAATAATTGAAACCACATTGGTGAACTAAACACGGTCAATTTCGGTCGTAATCAGCGACCAAAATCCTTGATCGCGATCATGGGTTGTGATCGCGGATAGTGATCGTCAGCCAGTTTTATACTAAAAAAGTACCTGGATATACCTACTGAAGCGCAGTACTTCAAGTTTCAAATTAAATAAATAATGAAAAGGCAACTAGAGGGTTAATACTCGCAAGTGTGGTAAAAACTGGAGTAAGGAAAATGTTGGGTAACAGGCTGATTTTCGAAACGGAATGTGTTGCGAAACTAAACGCTGTATAAATTTAAAATAGGCGAAGTTCAATATTTTCGAACAGCAGAAACCCTTTTTTAATCGGGAAAGTCCTCATTTTTATACCGTAAGGAAGGCGACAAGTACTTATATTTTTTTTCTGGTTAAACCACCAGAATTCTTCACCCTTCCCTTGTTCCTAGGAGCATACTACTATAAACTAGACTACCGCGAAACCGATAACATTAGATGACCTACTCATCATTAAAATATCATAGTTTATGTTCATGACACAAGGCAACATATATCTATTAATAGTATTGTAGGTTAAGCGCATACATTACTATAAACTGTTCTATTTTTAAGATTTCATGTTTTTTTCCTGCCAAAGGCCATGCATTTTAATAAGACAGTCAGTCATAAAAAATAATTTAAAACCCTTTCGGTTAAAAACAGTTTTAATATTGCCATGATAACGTAATTAAATTAGCATTTTAAATTAGAGCCTTGTATATTTTTGCGATTTGTTAATTTTTACGAGCGTGTCATTCAAATGCGTATTTGATCTTCCATGAGAACTAGATCATAGTTTAATGTTCTCCTTAATTAAAACTGCAGGTGTTTAGTAACAACACACGTTCGATGGTTTAGCGCAGAACTTACGCAAGAGATCCCGTGACTCAGTCTAACCCTCTGGTTAGACTGAGTCACGGGGCGGGGCATTTCTAGTCACTTTATGTCCCTAGGTTTCCCTAATAATAATGGGCTAAGGTCACATGTACAATACTACATCTGTTACAGCATCATCATCATCTCTTATCCCTATTATTTTATTTGGAGTCGGCGCAACATGTCTTCTTCCTCCATACCTTTCTATCGGACGTCATCTCACAAGAAACACCCTTTGCAGTCACGTCTTCATCTATAACTTGGAGTTCTTAAGACTGAATTATTTAGTTTAAGGCTGACTAAAACATCGTGTCATCGAACCGGTTATATCATCTCAGGGCAGCTTAATGACATAACTCATATCGTGTCGTCAGTCGTTTAAAAACTGTAAACTATTTTAGGTCAATCGGATACAGGGAACAGGATAAAATTTAGCTTTTTCGAGATATTTGATTGCACAAAAAGAGACAGGTATTCTATTACAATTTTAAAATTGTAATAGAAAAATATGATTCTGTGACGTGATAAACCCAACAAGTCTCTCTCTAATACGTATAACGTTCTATCCATTCAGTTCTGTAGAACATTTTCCTCATTCCGAGTGTTATCTTTGTGATCTAATTGGATTCACCGTCATGCTTATGACTGCGTTATTGCGGTAAAGTACGCTAGTCTCTGTAAATAAAATGATCATACGTTGAATTGTAGAACTCAATGAGATAACTGCCAGTTATTTGTTTTGGGAGACTAGTAAGTTAGCAAGTATTAGGTAAGTGACCTACCCCCAAATTTCCTATGAATATTTTGTTGATGGAAGAATAGGGTCTATCAAAAACCTAAGCGATATTTTTTGGAATTTTCCAAAAAATATTGCATAGCTATTTTTATTTTACCTTCTAAACTAAAAATGAAGGCGATTCAGTGATTCAAAATCTCGTGTGACGTCACTTAGCAGTACGCTTTTTAATGGCAAATTATGTTTTTAGCCCTAATAGATTTCATAATTTGTATTGCTCCGAATTCTTTAATTTTTAATTATGTGATAAAATTATTAACAGCCTGCACAGCCCCTTTCCAAGTAATGTTCGATTCGGCTTCCAATCTCACCGGATTCATTTAGATATCATATTTCACATGGAGCGACTACCTATCAAACATCCACAAGCCATTATACCACCAAACTTGTTAAACTTTTTGTGTGCATCTCTAATAATCTGGTAATCATTCCAGCCTTCTTCATCTTCTTCGTGGTGGAGTCCAAGGTCCTGCCTGCAGGTCAGCTTGGGTTTACGTGCAATGACCCCGCACTATCTTACCCATATACTGGAGATACGATCAGCTTAAAGCTGCTGCTAGCTACCACGATAGTACTTCCATTAGCTGTGGTGAGTATTTTATCTCTAGATATTTCTATAGGCATACACAAAATTTTCTGTATGCGGCCCATGCATGCTAAAATTAATTCTAAGTATTGTGTCTATTAAACTCTTTTTGTCTTGAGTGAAAAGCTAATGACTTCAACCCTAGCCAAAGCTGTATGTCAGTATTCTTTTCTTAAACTCTCAGTACTTATGTAGTTCTATCTATTTAATAATACTGCTAATATAAATTATAATTAATTCTCTTTCAGATGTTAATAGTCGAGCGGAAGTACCACAGCGACAAGACAGTGAAACCGAAACAGCAAGCATTACACTGGTTCAAGGAATATTTGTTTGGAGTACTCCTTAACCTCATCGTGATACAGGTTATAAAACTCATAGTGGGATCCCCCAGACCTCACTTCTTTGACACATGCAGCCCTAAAGAAGCTTTGACTTGTACAGAGTAAGTTTTTGAAATATTCGATCAGCGTCTTCTACTTTGATAGCTAAGGAGACTCATGTATCAAATAATGGGAATAAACACAAAGCATGCATTAACTTTTGTTCGAGTAACTGTCGTCACACATGCAATGCGGAAATTAAGTACGGCCTTCCGAAAGTTAAAATCTTCATTTCTATCTCGAAACCTTTCATACACTGGCCAACAAGTCTCCAATTAAATATACGTCCTGAAAAATCTGTAATGGAAATATGGTTTGTTTGTTTTTTGTACACTTGAAAAAGCTTAAAATTTCCACAAATACTTTATTTCGGCCTCCCCTAGTATTACTCGCGCATAATCTGCTATTAGCCTATCAAACTAAATAATTTTTCTCTATAAACATCCTTCTTCTTCTACACCCACAGTTCAGAATACGTTCCCACCTACACGTGTACGAAGGCTCACTGGATGAGCCAGTCCGACCGGAGCTTTCCTTCGGGACACACGTCGCTCGCCGTGCACACGGGGCTGTTCTTAGCCGTAAGTATAAAGACCATGATTCTTCTGAGGTATCGTTGTCGGTTTGCCAGACAATATAAACTTTATTGAGATTAGAGAGGAAATGGCTTCATTCCTAGACAGGGTAATTATAACTACCTTGAGGTTTTTGGGACTATGAGGAAGATACTTAGAGGCGGGAAAAATACTTTTTGAGTCTGTGAACTTCGTACCGCCTAACAGATGATAAAATACAGACAAAATACAAAAATTAAGTAGCTATCTTATCTTTCAAGTTGGATTACGTAATTTGTACTAGCTGTTGCCCGCGTACCTGCACGCTACAAATCGAAAATGATCTGAACATAAAATCGGGATAAAAACTATCCTGTGTGTTAATAATCCTAATAATATTTTGTTAATCTTGGTTATTTAACTATCTGTCTACCAAGTTTTTTCTAAATCCTTTGTGGTCTTTGAGTTGAGGAGGAACTAACATCTATACATACAAACTTTCGTGTTAAAAATATTAATAGGGGACATTAAAGATTTAGATTCTCCACATCATCCTCAGCCTTTGTCCTCCCTCTGCTGGGCATAGGCCTCCCCTTTCTTGTGCCAGCATCATCCAGACTCGACCCGAGACGTTTACTGTCATCGACCCATCATGCTCCCGGACGACCGACGCTTTTTTTTATTCCTCCACATCAACTGAACTAATCCTTCATTCTTCCTCCTCTCTAGTACTACATCCGTCGTCGCACATCACGGCCGTCCAGCAAGACGATCCGTTTGATCCAAGCAGTATGCATAGCGTCCGCCGTCATCTGTAGCGTATCCCGTATGACGGACCACAGACACCACTGGTGGGACGTGCTGGCCGGGGCCACGCTAGCGACACCTATACTGTTTTATACTGTAAGTATTTATACATAATGTCTCTCTTTCATGTTCTTAATGTGATGTGGACTCTGTGTACAAAAAGGGATGAATCGAACAACTGCCATGCCAACAATACGTAAAGATATTGATGATAAGTAGTATGGGTAACCATCTTTGTCATAACGAGTTCCTCCGTGTTTCGGAAGGCACGTTAAATTGTGGGTCCCGGCTGTTATTCCTACATCTTTGACAGCCGTTACAGGTAGTCAGAAGCTTGAAAAGTCTGACAACCAGTCTAATCAAAGGGTATCGTGTTATCGTGCCTAGGTAACTGGGTTGAGGAGGTCAGATAGGCAGTCGCTCCTTGTAAAACACTGGTACTTAGCTGAAACCGGTTAGACTGGTAGCCGACCCCAACATAGTTGGGAAAAGGCTAGGCCGATGATGATAGTATAGGTACTAATACTGGCTGTATTACAGTAACACTCATTTCATAGGAAATATGGAATTAATTAATAAACACATTCTGATTGTTGGTTATCTTACACAAATTATATTTTGATAACACAAACAGTTTTGTAACCGCAATTGTTAATTAATTAGTAATTTAGTTAATTAACACTATTTATGTGCCGATAATAAAGTTGGTTCCTAATAAGAACGTAAGCATTCAAATGCAATATGCACGGAAAACGATAAAACAGTCTTGTGCGAACACAATAGTCTTTGACAAAACACAGTATTGAAATATTAAATTACTCTTTGAAATATGATTTTGTTTGACCCATATATTTTTCGTTTCATCTAATATTTTCTGACACGTGATTGTGTGAAAGACGATATGGCTGTAAAGAGTGTTTCTTGTGAGATGACGGCCGATAGGAAGGTATGGAAGAAGATGACATGTTGCGCCGACCCCAAATAAAATAATTGGGATAAGGGCAGGGGAATGATGAATGATGATGACGTTAACCACGGTCTACCCCTTATGAACCTCTTTTGACCCGATAGTTATCAATTTACTCAAGATCTATTAAAACCTTTCTTTGTCTTTCAGGTTTACTCCTTATGTGAAAACTTCGAATGTACCAAAGTGTCTACGGAAGACCCGACAGGTGTCGACACTAGAAACGACGCGCCATTAATAAGTACGAGAGAAACGTAACTAAAGTTCAGTATTACTATATTTAACTATTAGATAAACCGGGTGTATAGACTGGATTTAATTATGACATTAAAAAACGAACCTTATAGCTTGTGATATAAAGTGTATAATTGTTTGAAAACATCGGAATATGCGAGTACTTTAATTGTTTTTTTTTTCTTCAAACAATTATGAATTTTTAATTGATAGACTTAAAGTTCGTTTTCGAGTGTCACAAAAGTATGCCGGTCATAAAAAGAGTACCAACTGAGCTGACAATTTACAATCATGCAAGGAAATAATAAAAATGGTAAACATTTACCATTTTACCATAAATATGCAGAATTTTGACAAACAAAATGTTAAAATGAACGGAATTGAATTATCGCAATTTATAATATATTTAATTTAAATAACCTACCTTATACGTGACTTAGTAGTTATTTTAAACTGCTTTGCTTTGAATGTTGTGTAAATTAGTACCAAATTTTTGATTGAGAAAAATGATCCTTAAGTGCAATCGTTGTCTTCTTCTATAAAATGTCAAATCAAAAAAGTGTGTGGAATGTGGATGATACTTAAATAACAGTCAAGCCCTATACTGAATATATCTATTCTGGCTATTAATCAATCAGCATGAATGATGACGTCATTTCTTAGTCTTCCTCCTTTTTTCATACGTAGTAATTTAAAAATGTGTTCTGAATTTTCTACTTTTTGTAATACCTTTAGTGTATTCATCTTAAGACTAAAACCACGGCTTCTATAGGACTACTCACACTTATTTGACGAACGCGTCCGTGCAACTTGCTTATGCGTACGCGTCGATGCAAAATCGTTATTTTCCATATAGTCTATGGTCATAAACGGATAGTTTTGGCGAATTCCTTATTAAGTAATTGCGATTTCTGAATAATATCTTAGTAAAAGTCTGTTCTCATAATATGGATTCCATACAAATTTTGATGAGATGATGCAAAGTTTGTAGTTAGGTATTTTTTGACTGGTTTTCTAATAGAAAATTCTTTATTGTGTTATAATAGTCCAATTTATTTATTTTCCTCATAATTTTACTGTATTCAAAAATCTTCAAATTCAATTGAAAATAGATTGGTATCAGAAAAATGTAGGTACGAGTATATTAAATTATTATTTTCTCTTTTTTTGTGATTTTTATTAATTAGGTGTAAGCGATTAGTGTGGTTTTCATTATGTACCTTTGTATGTGCTGTGGCTTAGATGAATTATTATTTATTATTCTTATTCTTTTTTGCAGATTTCATGTTTTAATTAATATTGTCATAAACTAGTCCTAGCAATCTGTATAAGTCCTAGTTTTCAACTAAACCACGGTCTATTTACGACCCACAGCTGGGCACAGGCCTCTTTCCGTATTGGAAAAGTTTGACACTGTCATTGTAATGTGTACTGTATATTACAGATGTCGTGTCGTTGGTAGGTGTTTCGTTATATTTATATTAGTATCTATAACACCATAGCTCATAGAACAGACTTAAAGAAAAAATACGCTTAATGTGTTGATTTTAGTCCAATCTTACGGGCGGTTCGGGTTACGGGAGCTAGGTATTTATAATACCAAGCAGCTAGTTAATCATATTCTAAATAATAGTCATAAATTAGAATTCATTAGATTGACAAAAGAATAATAGATTAATACTAAAAATGATATATTTATTCCAATAACTATTTAAATGAAATACAGAAGCAATATCTAATGTGATCCATTTTAAAGTGCCTGATAATCTATAAAAAATAGAAAACTAAAATAGTAACCTCATATATTATGCTAAATACATAAACATCTAACTACAGTTACCGTAGTTTGAACCGCTAACCGCTAGCAAGGCTTTTAAAATAGTATAGTGAGATTATTGTTGATTCCAGGTTATATAATGTATTTAGATATTAGTATCCTTGCCATCCTGCAACAATAGGTATAAGTAGTATACCTATCGTTCCCGGATATATTAAGATACCTGTATACCTCAATATGATCCTAATAAAAAAACATGTAACGTGACGTTGATTTTTCTAGCGCGTAGTGTGAGAAAAGGATAAAAGATATTGTCGTTTTTTGCATGCATGGATATCAGCGTAATTATAAGTTAAGCATGTGTAAGAGAATTTTTAATACATCGCAAAGTTATATTTTGTAAAATGTTATGTAAAATATGTTCTATGATGCCTTGCCTTGTAATAATCACTTGAACCAAATATGAATAGAAAATGCATTTTTTATTGTTTTATATAAGTACACCACTATGTACTATGACAATGTTTAATCGGATAAAATAAAGATGGTATATTTTCATATGTTGTTTTATCTTGTCCTTCAAAGGTAAAATTATCACTTCGAACATAAAAGAAATAAGTGCTTTGGGGGCAAGAGAATAAGTAAGTGACGCAGCGTTTAAATTATCTCTGATTTTATCGTATGTATTATTTTCTGATTTTAATTTGATCATTTCTATTTTAATTTATACAGTTACAAATAATTGAGCCGTTTTAATCATGCCAAACAAGTGAAACCTTACAAAATGTACCTACTTCTTTTAATTACATAAAACAGTTTTTAGTTTGCCAATATGGCTTTACCTCATAAAACATTCATACCTCAAAAAGCCGTAGTCACGAAACCTATAATCAATTCATAATTATACGTTCTCGGTAAAGCGACAAACAGTTATTAAATATCAAACTAAAATCTATTCCCAATGCCTACTGAACCCCTAAATTATGATAATGGTGCTTCGAATTGATAATAAGGGTAATTATAAACAATTTCGTAGCAAAATCACTTGCAGAGCTCATTAAAATTGCAAGCTTCTAAAAGCGATAAATACGTGCGACTTGTGAAAAGCTTTCGACATTGTTGAGTTACTCAAATAAAGCAGTCAACTCATAACTAAGTGACTTCTTGAAACTTAGAGAATTTGTTTTGACTATTTTTGATTGTATCAAATAAGTATTTAAAATGAAAATAATCTTTAAGGCGTTTGTAATAGGGTTGTTATTAGTAAATAAGGTGGTATACGCCAGGGATCTATCTTGGGCCCAGTTTGTAACGAGATACGTTGCAAATGAAGAGAAACCAACTTTTTTGATTTTGAGTGATTTATGTTGGGGTAAAAGTAAGTTTCATAATATTTCCGAATAATTTTAAGATCAGTTTTGATATGGTTCTGTGTTTTAATCATATTTCCAGATGTAATTGTGAATCTTGTGAATGAAATATCGAAGATCGGAGGCAGATCGTCAAGCGAAATAGACATCGGCTCAAAGTATACTCACCATAATTTACTTTTTCTCATCGATTTGGATTGCCCCGGAGCTAAAGAAATTTTAACCATGGTAGTATTTTATAACAACTTTTATTGGGATCTCTCTCTCTTTCTCTCTCTCTCCTACTTAAGATCTGGATATATTGGTAACCCTCTAAACCCTCAGTCTGATAATCTATAATTCATCCTTTTTCACACGGACGGAACATTTACATTGCTGTGGAGCATTTTCAGACTAATCTAACATTTTATAATTGACGAGGACCTATTTCTTAATCCAACCTAAAGTATAGGAACACAGATTTCTATCCTACTCTTTCTTTGAAACACTCGTTGTTAATTTTATTTTATTCTGCAGGTAAAATATCGCAATCTATTTCGTTCGCCATACCGCTGGTTGGTCCTCACCTCTTCGGCAGATCATGAAAATATTGGCGTTTTAAACAATTTGCCTATTCTAGCTGACAGCGATCTTGTGCTAGCTGCGTCTAATGGCAGTTTCTTTAAACTTGTGGAACGTGAGTAAAAATGTGTTAAAAATCCTTATTATTGTTACATTAACAAGTATTGTTACAAACAAAACTATTTGTCAAAGAACTATGTATTTCTGTAGGTTATTTTACGAATATTATGTTAAAAGTTAAAAAGTTGTTAAAAGTAAGCGCTGATATTTTAAGTAAATACTATGTACATAAGTAATTGTTCACATGGTGTTAATTGAAAACACTACCAATGCACTTTCACTAATACCTAATGTAAATTCAAGGGGTCTATCACGAACTCATACTTTCATTGTGAAAATGAAACAACACTCTTCTCCGTGTTACCTCTTTCTCCAACTGGAACAATCTTATTTTAAGAAAAGAAGAGCTAAATTAGGTGTCCAAGTCTTATTTTTATAGTTACTAACTATTAATTAGTACTACCTAGTTGCAATAATATTAAATTTGCATAAAATTTACTTTTTTTATAATAAAGTCCACAAGCCGTCGGTCAACGGTTCTCTGGTATCTTCCCCGCGCGGCTTTTTCAATGGATCACTTATAGAAGTGCGCCCGCATCGGGAGCTGTATCGCAGACGACGTGACGTCATGGGCCATGCTATAACAATTTCTAACGTCATACAAGACAGTAATACTACGCAATACCATTTAGAGGACCTGATGTAAGTGAATTTATTATTTGAACGATGTTCAAGTTTGGACTTCGAAGGGACGTTTTCTGGACTTAAATTTAAGTCAAGTGTGTCGACACTCGACTGTCTAGACTGCTACGAATGAAAAACTTACAATGAATTTCTACACTAAAGATTAGAAGACTTATTTTAATACTGTCGGTATATCTATTTTTTTTCTTAGGGAACCTCATTTCGATTCAATAACTAAGATCTGTTGGATGAACGTGAGGCTAGCTTTCGAGATGTTGAATGCTACGCCTGGCTACATATACAGCTATCGCTGGGGCTACAAAGTTAACGGAAAGTGGTCTGGTATGATCGACGATCTGTTTTCAGGAAGGGCGGATTTGGGTAAGTCTATTTCAAGGTATACATTTTAAAATTACAGAAATCACTGAAGATTTTTTAAATGTATGCTCTTAATCGCGATCAGTTGCATCAGGGTATAAGTTTTAATGACAAAGGGGAAATGGGGTTACGCCAAATTGCATTTCTTTTATCTAGCCCCCTGCGTCCCACAGCTGGGCAAGGGCCTCCCCCAAATCCTGCCACGATTCTCTGTTCTGAGCCACATGGAACCAGAACCATGGAATTACATTTTGCCTCCAAGAAATAAAGTGTGTGTGTCAATTAAAGTAAAATGTTTAAAGATTCCTCTAATTTTGCCGTTATTTTCGACCTCATGAGTTTCTCATTTTCTAGGAACGAATTGTGTGGTATCCAACATAGAGCGACTTGACGTAGTATCCTACACAGACCGGCTCGCCCCTTTTCGAGTCCGGTTCATATTCCGCCAGCCGCCATTGCCATACGTCTCCAATATATTCTCCATGCCATTCTCCACAAGCGTCTGGATCGCGATGTCTGTCTGTGCTATGATATCTACTCTTACTGTGTATATCGCTACTAAATGTGAATTTAGGGGAAGTAAGGTAAGATAAACATTTGAAGACTGAATTCGACATTTAGTCATTCAGTTTTGTCACTATTGGTCATTTTAAGGGCCCGACACAATTGGATGGAATCGGTGATGCGATGCTGCTGACTTTTAGCGCAATTGGCCAGCAGGGTTGTGACATGGAACCAAAAAGGTTGTCAGGTATGTGTTTCAATACTACAAGTAAATTTTACAAAAGTACGGTATGGAACTATGGGCCACACTGTGGTGCTTGCCCCTTGGCTCTGAACTCTAAGGCGCCTAATTAAACAAAAACATTATTTTTCTTATACCAACAATAATCATATTATCCGTTAGAAAATTACTTATTCCCTGCCTAAAAAGGCTGATAATGTCATTGTTGAAGAAATGCTAAATAGGAACAAAAAAACCGGGTGCCGGGCAGGGTGACTGCTGCCCCACCCTGAGCCCAAGGCTGGCTACGCCCATGTATGGAACTTGCTATTAATGTACCTTCTTCGCAATTATGACATATTTTGATAGGTCGAATCATGGTTTTCGTGGTATTCACGGCTCTGATGGCGCTGTACGCGGCGTACTCGGCGAACATCGTGGTGCTGCTGCAGGCGCCGTCAGACTCCATCCGCAGCCTGCCGCAGCTCGCCGGAGCCAAGATCACGCTCGCCGCAAACGACGTCGACTATAACCACTTTGTTTTTGGCGTAAGTGTTGAGTAACAAGAACACGTTTCAGGGTACTGTTTTTAGTTCACTCGTGGGAGAAGCTCACGTGCGTTCACTAGCTCTTCGTGATATTGTAGAATTCAGGCGGTACGCTAAATTGGGCGTAGTAGCATGTTTTATCAATATGGCAGTAGTCACATTTGAAGAGCTCATTGCATTCATAAAATTTGTAAACATGTGATAGAACAAAGAACAGTTTCAAAATTTAAAATTGGTTTCATGTATTCCACATCCATATAATAAATAGTTACTGACTATGTATGTTAGTTTGTCCTGCAGTACAACGTTTGTTATCTCAACCATATCTTCTACAGCTGTACAAGGATCCTGTACACGTTACAATACGGAAGAGGATTGACCCGGAGAAGGGTAAGAAGCATTTCTATGATCTGAATGATGGCGTCGAGAGAATAAGACAGGTAACGTTCTTTTTTATTTACGCATAATATTTATATTATAATTATATATTTGATACTTATTTTATTGGTTCAATCGTGAATCAACAATTTGTCATAGCAAATTATACCTTTAATTGAAACCGCTCACTCCATTCGGGCGCTACGATGCCACAGACGAAACAGACAGACATGTCAGAATCATAACAGCCCTCTTTTTGCGTCAGGAGTTAAAAAAGCTCTAGTGTTAGGATTAACACTAGAGCCTTTTTCAAAAAACAGGAGAACCTAAAAAACCTTTTACACGAATATAATATTCTAAATTGATCTTTTGTCTTACAGGGTCTGTTCGCGTTCCATTCAATAGTCGATCCTGTGTACAGGCGCATAGAGCAGACTTTTCTAGAAACGGAGAAATGCGACCTCATGGAGGTTGACTTTCTCAACAGTTTGGATCCCTTCGTCCCTGTGAGGAAGGACTCGCCCTATATTGAGCTACTAAGAGTAGTGTGAGTATTGTTATTTATCTTGAGTTGAGGTGAAGTTTTACCACTATTTGTAACCTTTACAAAACCCTGGATATATACCGTTCATTTAACCATGACACCATCCTCTGGGGTAGAGCAATCCTGATTGGAAATAACGAAAAGGAACATTTGTTACTTACTCATTTCGACGCCTAAGTACGTAGCAAAATAGCCAGAAGAAAACCTGCCTGAATTATACTTCTAATAATATATTAAACTTCTTTATGACTTTTAACTCTTTATTACCGTTGCATAACGGTTTACTCGCGCATATTTATAGGGATTGCCCCATGAGTTTCGGAGCCAAACTTCCTTAAACATTTGTGCTGACGCGGCCCTAACTAGTCGGACGATTCCGATAAATACGCTCAAGTAAATCGTAGCATCACTTAATAACAAACTACTTCCCACCAGTTTTAAACAGATCCGTGAATCCGGGATCCAGTCAGTGCTAGCTCAGCGCATGCAGGTCCCGAAGCCGCAGTGCTCCTCGAAGGTGGCTGCCTTCAGCAGTGTGGGGCTCATGGAACTGCGCCCGGTACTCATCCTCATGGTGTACGGCGTCTGCTTGTCCGTGGCCATCGCTTGTGGAGAAGTCATATGGTTTAAAATGTGTGTGTTACGACTGTGGGCTGGTCACCACGTCTTAAAGTAATATTTTTGGGAGTGTGAAAGGGACTCACTTTAAGGTGTAGATACGTCTCTTTTACAACTCTTGGCGTCTCCGTTCTGGTAGTAGACACGCCTTCATAAGTTGTTCGTCCATCCTTATATTTCTGCCTGGGTTTTGAACTCGGCCATCGTTTGTTGAGTACGCCACACCAGACTGACACTTTTTTGAGAGAGGATCTAAAACGATGTGGGCTTTGCTCACTCCTGGTACGACTTAACTTTTATAAAAATAGGTTTGAATGAGTAAATTATAGGTCTATTTTGCCGACCTCTCTAGCATCACATAATTTGAAAAACAAACGTATAACTGATTTTGAATAAAATCTACTTGATGAAACTTCTAAAATAAATATTGGTTTACCCAGTTCGGAATCCTGAGGTTATAAAGGTAACCTTTTAGAAGTCACTTGAAAATTATGGATCCGACTTAAACTGTCTTTAAAAATGTTGAAGAGATCAAATGGTAACGGAATACAGTAAAACATGTATAAAAAGTGAATGGATTATTTTTCAGAAGCCAGCACAGAAATTCCAGAATGACGGCGTTACGTGGAAATTTCTGATGTGTCATTTGCATTAGACAGTAGGAGCCTTAGCAAATAAATAGATCTGCTTAAAATATTTTTTGCCTATATAGTTTACGTTATCTCGCTTTGGTCTTGTTGCTTTATAAATTCAATACAGTAAATAATACAAATATTTATGTCTTTATTTGTTGCAAGACTTGTTTTCAGTCATTCAGACAGGTATAAGTAAATAAAACATCATAAATAGTAGTTATAAATTTATTTATAACACAACAGGTTTAAAACATTATAAATGCTTATTCGTAAACCTAAACCGTTTATTACATTGGCTGAGGCTGCAAACATAGTCTACAAACATTAATTTTGTTGAAAGAATCCTTAGAACTTATAATATGTATAAGTATTTAAATGTAGGTACATTTAATTTGACAGTATAAACGCATGTAGCGGATTATGGGCTAATAGAGCTTCAGTTTACAGGTCGCACTTGTAATCTTGTGTTCAAAGGGTCGAAAGCAAAATGGTCATCGTGATAATTGTATCGGAACATTCTAAAATTGAGATTATTATAATTTTGCAGCCTCAGTAATTCTCATCTGTCAAGAAATGCTAACAAGCTTAAGTGGACTACTTCAAATAAATTACTACGAGAAAAGACAGACAAGTTTGATCCCTAAATACTATTAGGCAATTTTAACAAACTAAAGTGTTTAATTTAAATAAAAAAAGTAAAAATCTAACGGCTGGGCTAATGGAAAAAATGTGTGGGTAGTTCACAAGAAATTCATCCTAAGAATTTGAGCAAATAGTGGAGTTTGTAACTAAATCCAGAAAATTAAATGCCCTAAACATATTCATCTAATTGTGATTTTGTCTCACAATGTTTGCCCAGCAATAACACGTAAAATGCCGCAAATTAAAATCATAATTCCGTGACTTATCACTATTCGAATTAACAGAGATTCAACGAATCTCTTTCTAAATAAATAATTGAAACATTTTAGACAATATCAAACACTGGTTTTAAAATACTTTTATACCTTCCATTTTGTTCTCCAAGTTCGATATTTTAATCGTTCGTAGTGAGGCGGACACCGGAAAAATAAACATTCTGCTTATTTAAAGCAAAATAAAGTCATTAAATTGTTCGAATGAAAGAGATCAAGCTATATAGATTGATAGTACTATCTCTTTTCTTTGCTTAACTTCACATTAACCGAATTCTCATAGGGGTTTTGTTGGTTTTAACTCTTTTGCTTCTAAACATACATGTTATATACTTCTCATACAATAATATCATAAATGCAAATATCAAAAGCGTCGATAAAAATAAATAATATCGACAACACAAACAAAAGAAAAATCACGAATTAAATTAATTCGAAATTCGGATTAACGTCTTTATATTGAATGTAATACGGGCTCCACTCGTTGGATCCGACATTGGCCGAATTACACAACAAAACAAATTCCGCACTGTCCAACTTCCAATGCTTGCCAACATTGGGTCCAATAATTGTTTGCGTTGGGCCCAACCAGTGAAGTCGGCCTAAGAAAAATGCCTTGAACGATTGAAAAGTCGAACCTATCCTAACTTAAGACCACATACGTAAACATTATCCATAAGGTTTATATTCAAGTTTCAAGTTCTCAAACTTACTTGAACCAAACAGGTAATGCTTCATAACAGTCAGCAACGAAACTTGATCATAATTAGATTTACTAAATAGCTTTCACAATAATGGACTTTCACAATATTTGTGAATGTGATTTAAATGTTCGCGAACCGTAACATATGGATGAAAGAGGAATTTTGTATCAAATAACATTAAATATTCAAAGAAATAAGTAATTACTTTGGCGTGTTTAGACGAAATGTCACGATGGGCGCTGACATTACTCGTGCGGGAGCTGTGCAGGTAACTGAATGAAAACCGACATACCTACGTTTAAGTTTTCATACACACACTGCAATAAATTTTTATTCCACCGCAAGGTAAATGAACTACTCGTGTTAACTGTCCACGCGTTTGGTATTGTAACTAAGGTAAAAACCAAAACAAAAATGATAAAAAACACTGTTACTTCGCGTAGATCGATCTCAATACCAATTAAGATCATTTGACAAAAAAAAATGTCTGACTGTTGCAAAAGAACCCGTATAGATATTTTAGAAATCTAATTAAGTGAATTAACTTTCATTGCCGATTGTACCTTGGTCTCCTAGTCTTTTAGTCTACTTAAGCAGTTCACTATCTTCTGACAACGTCTTCTCCTTGACCAACGTGTTGAGGTGGTCGATCAGACCTTGTACGGACATCTCGCCGTGGACTTTGTTGTCTCGCGTGCGAATGTTCACCGTGCCTGATGTTTTCTCGCGTTCGCCGACAACTAGGAGAAAATAATAGTAGGAATATTAATATTTTCAGTTTGAAGATGATCGTTATTACTGTTATGTGGTTGTATGACAAACATTTTTTTTGTAATACTAATGTGTGAAAGTTTGTTGTCGGTCAGTTAAACAGATATTATTATGTTGAAGTTTGCTATAGATATTCATTGCTGTGCTAACTTATTATCTTGACAAGGCTTCGAAAAGAATCTGGGAGCTCGAATCGTAATAATATTAGATAGATTAAAGAATAACTTGTCAGCTAACGTTTTACATACGTCTTTAATACTCCAACCACATATCGTAATAATAGTTTTATAGTTTCTTTTTTGGAGAAGATTCAGTCACGCATATTTATCGGGATTGAGCTGAAGCGGTGACTGTCGGTATAATATAATATGTTATGCATACAGTATCTTACCTAGGATGTAGTTGAACTGTGCGAGTTGTGCGTTTCGGACCTTCTTGTTGAGGGTGTCGCCCGCGTCCGTGTCGGCCTCAGACATGAAGCCCGCCGCGAACAGCTGCTCGTTCACCTGCACACACAAAATACGATCAAATTAGGTTTGATGGATGGAAAATGAAACTAAAATTTGACATCTTTTGTTTTAATGACAGCGCTACTAGCGCCACTCTCCTGGACGTTTGCTATAGTTCGCACGCCGAATGATGATCCTTATGACGTTCCAACTGACAGTTGTATTAGTGATGCGAAACAATTTCGATAAAATACTGTTTTTTTGGGCATAAATAAATCTGCACTTATCAAGACTTGTTCATGTCTGTATTTTTTATAAGAGTTTAGAAGAATTTCACAATGACTTTTTTTTTAATGTGTCTTAGTGAAATTGGGCTGTCAAGATCACCAAAGAATAGAATATTTTTGGGAGGGCGTAAACTTGGAACAGTTTCATATGCCACATTTAATACAAATTAATAAACAGTACCAATAATTCTCGTTTATTCGTGGACTCACCACGCTAAGCGTTTCAGTAGTATTCGTTGATTTCGTTATACAACCAAGCTGACAGGAGGTGCAATAACGGCTTAGCCTCAAAAATATTACATTACACTATCTCCTCAACATACCTGCACAGCATAATCATCGTAGGCAGGTCCGACTGGCACGACGCAGACCTGTCGCGGGCTGAGCCAGAAGGGCCACTTGCCGGCGTACGACTCGCTGAGGATGGCCACCATGCGCTCTACTGAGCCCAGGATCGCGCGGTGTATTATCACTGGACGCTTTTTGTCACCACTCTCACTGGAAATTATGTATTTAGATGGGGTTATTATAAATTCATGTTTAGGTCGTCTAAATAAGTATTTTTTTCGGATGTGAAATCATCAAATTACTCCTCCCGCTTTGGGTAGAGCAGAAGGATGTCAGAATTTTGACTAAACCCACCCATGTTACTTCCTCTGCCCTTCGTGTACCGGGGGAACGTAACCCTTGCGGCCACGCTGCCCCAGTTAAGGTCAAAACCAATAGTGTTTGTACGTGAGTGTGTTTGTTTGATATATCTTCACGCCCAAAAGACTGAAAAAAAGATGTCCGATTTCGATGTTTGGAAGGAATTTGGACGGTACCGGGTACCGACGTACCCGTGTAGTCATTATAATTATATACCATGCTGTGACCTACCTGACATAGGTGAGGTTGAACCTCTCAGGCAGCTGGAAGTCCAGCTGTATGGTGGCACACTGGTGGGAGCGGCGCAGCGCGTCCTGTATGGTGATGTCTATCTTGGGGCCGTAGAACGCGCCGTCGCCGGGGTTCAGCTGCCACGGACGACCGAACTTGTTCAGGGAGTCTTCTAAAGCCTGGAATTATGATTTGGAGTTAGATAGCTTATTAATGGACTGTAAATTGGTTAAGTAAAATCAGATGGGTGTAGTTTACTTAACTAATAGACACCAAGTAATCAAGATTACACGATTATACGGTACAAGGTTTTCTGGCTGGATATTTCACAGAATTGCTATGTCAATTGTCTGTCTGTCACACAGTCAAGGACACTCAGACTCAGGTCAGCATTCGTGGATCTCACAAACGCCTGGGGATCGCACCCGAGACACGTCGCGTGCAGTAAGATTGGTGTGGTGACGTAACCATTCCACAATCAAGCGCGCAAGATTATTAGCAAATAAATACTTATCTCAATACCTACTATTATTACTAGCATAAAATCACATCATACATAAAGAACACAAAATAATCGTAAACTACGACTGACCACGTGTTTATAATTCTGTAGATAATTTTATAACTGTCATCAATTTAGTTATTGCACTTAACAAAGTATTCGATAACCTTAATGGATAAGTCATGTATGTCAATGTTACAATGAGTTTACGAATTGTGATTTTCAAACAGATATGCTTTCGTTATACATGTTATATTGTTTGAAATTCTCGTGTCTCAATATTAGTAATTTTTATGGAATTTGCTTTATTAAGTTGGTCTGAGAAGGGCCTACTAACTATTTTTCATAGCCCTAAGTGGGTAGTTTATTATTAAAAAGTAAATTTTATTTTTAAGAGTGCTATTCTTATTCTACTACAGAAATAATTATATTATAACAAAACAGTAAGTATATGACTATGATGATACCGTGTCTACAAAAACATATTTTTATCTATCCTTCAAAGCTATGTAGTTACACACAATAGTAAAAGAATTTGCCAGAATCGGTTCAAAAGCATCCGCTTTTTTATAAGTATTATTTCTGCAAGTAATTTTGAAATTAGTGTGTGTGTTATAGAAGCGAAGGGTGGAAGATTGTGTCATAAACTACACTTTAAGTTTTATAGTGTCAGTTTCAAAAGAAGACAGTGTTGAAAGATGAAATGAGGTCTGATTGAAGGGTCATCCTATCAAAGTGTATTTACCTTTTCAGCCTGGTCCCAAGTGGCGAGATCTCCGAGGTACTTCTCCGGTCGCGTGGAGAGCTTCAGTTGGAATGTGAATCCGAAGGTCGTGTAGACGTGGTTCAGGAACTCTAGGCATGACAGCTGAGGATAATAAATGGTCATGTTATTATATATAAACAAACACTTCTAACGGTTTCTTAAATATATACAGCTTTGGCCAAAAGTATTGAGCACCCATGATATCTTTCAGTTTTAAGTGGAGTATCAAATAGAAATAAAACAAAACGTTTTATATGGGTTTATTTTACTATTTATTAATAGAAAATTAATATTTTGTGGGTCCACCCTTTGCCTTAATTACGGCAGAAATTCTTTTTGGTAAAGAGTTAACAAGTTTTTTACAGTCGTCAACAGTAATCGAGTTCCATTCTAGGCGCAGGCAGCGTTTTAAATCTTCTTTGTTGTTAATTGTGTGGCGCCTAACCCTGCGCTTTAATAAACCCCATAAATGTTCTATGGGGTTCAGATCTGGAGACTGAGCTGGCCAGTCAAGCAGTTCCGTGTTATTTTCCCGAAACCATCTCATAGTGCGTGCAGATTTGTGGCATGGCGCGTTATCCTGCTGGAATTTGACACCATCCATATTCGTGTCGCCAAAAAGTTGCGTGAATGAAGGCAGTAATGCAGTTTCTAGTACATTTATGTACTTAGTAGAGTCCATGCGACCCTCACAAACGAACAATTCGCCAACTCCAGAATCGGTCATGCAACCCCAGACCATTATGCTGCCTCCACCGTGTTTAACGGTTGGGATCACACACTCTGGCTTAAATTCTTCGCCCACACGGCGACGCACAAAGGTCACACCAGGTGTACCAAAAATCTGCAATAAAGAGAAAAATATTGAGTTCTGTAAAACTAAAATAAATTCAACTATGCGTTTGGTTTCTAAAACATTTTATAAAATTATATCAGGGCACTAAATTGACTTACTCACCTCAAAGTTTGATTCGTCTGACCACACAACATTTGACCAATCTTCAGCAGTGAAAGTTCGGTGTTTTAAAGCCCATTTCAATCGAGCTTTTTTGTTGTTATCGGAGAGCCATGGCTTCTTCCTAGCTTTACAGCCTTTCAGACCAGCTTCTTGAAGTCTTCTGCGAGTAGTTCGAGCAGAAATTGGCTTCTTAATTTGTTCCGACAACTCAGCAGCGAGCTCTGAAGATGTTTTTTTCCTATTTCTTAACGACTCTCTCAGTAACTGACGATCTTGACGGTCTGTGGTGATGCGTTTGCGCCCGGTTCTCGGTCTATTTTCATGTGATCCGGTAGTAGAGAATCGCTGAATAGCATATTGCACGGATCGGCGCGAACATTTCACAGTTTTAGAAATCTCTACTTGTGATTTCCCTTGCTCATACAGAAGCTGTATCTGCACACGTTTTTCTAAAGAAAGTTCGTTTTGTTTTGGCATATTGCAACGATAACACTTAAAACTTCTGAAATAAAATACAAAAGGCGCACTAGATCACTGGATGTGTTCACAACGAGCGATGGTAGCGAACTGATAAATAAACACAAAAATTGTAAAAACACATTTTATTGCACCCAGGTGTTTTATTGCTAGTTGTGCGGCGTGGGTCATTGTTTAAACCTTTGTATATGGCCGACAAATGAATTCTTCAACAATAGATTTGGTTTACTCTCATTCTTTCCGTGAATGAGCGAAATTTGTAAGGTGCTCAATACTTTTGGCCAAGGCTGTAGTACATGACACCTTGTTTAGTGGAACTCTCTTGTATTTGACACAATACTTTTATAGGATTTATTTTTAATCCATAAAATGATGATTCATGACATTTTGTGGAGAAAAGAATATTTTATAAAATGTAGTGAAACAATAGCTTGAATTGTTGTTTTATATTGTGTTAATGTGTGTGTTAATCTTGGTTGTAAACTATCTGTGTCGGAAGTTTATATAAGTTTACGTGAATGAGGAATCAACAAACTTTTGCGTTTATTGTTTTTTGTTCTTTAGTTGCAAATATTTTTATTTGAACTTAATATTGTGATAGTTAAAAAATTTGCACTATTTTATGAAGCTAACATTTGATGGTGTAATTGTCTTTTTAGTGGAGTTTTTGATGGTGTTATTGATGTCTGAAAACAAGTATAAAGTAGTTGTGTATGTGTCGTGTTGTGGCTGACCATTTCCTGCTCGATGTGCGCGGGCGTGCAGAAGATGTGCGCGTCGTCCTGCTGGAAGCGGCGCACGCGCGTCAGCCCCGTCAGCGCGCCGCTCAGCTCGTTGCGGTGCAGCACGCCGAAGTCCGCCAGCCGCAGCGGCAGCTCGCGCCACGAGCGGATGCGGTTGTCGAACAGCAGGCTGGCGGAGGAGGCAGACAACTTCAACGACAGTAAAAGTGTAGAAGGTACAATACTAGTGCCTCTATTACCCTCCTTATCGCCTGTATATGTCTTTCATCGACACCTTTCTCACTGTCCCTAATGGGTACTTAATCCCTGACTTTATATCCTTGGAAAATTTGCAATAACCCTGCTCCCTTTATTTATTTTCACCTCAAATTACATCACTGGAAATGTTCTTTACGTCGTCAAATCGTTTTCATTTGTTCATTAAACATTTAAATTATTAAAATGGACGTTTTAAGCTACTGAACTCCTTAATCCTACACAATACATCCCAAGCGACGAAATCATACAAAAACTCCATATTCTCCATCTATGCTGAGTGAAGCAAAGAACAACGAAAATAAAACTGCCTACAATATTATTACTTGTATTGAAATATCTACATCAAATAAAACTACCAAAACTTAAGATATTTTTTAACCGACAAATTATCTGAGCCAAGTACAATAAACCTGAAAAAAACTTCATTCTAAAACTCACCAATGCCCCGGACAGTTCATAGGCTTCAAAGCGAAGGTTTCCTTCTCGACGTCGAAGGAGAACATGTTCTCAGCGTAATGCGCCCAGTGGCCTGACGTCTGCCACAACTTCGAGTTGTACATGTTAGGGGTCACTACCTCCTGGAAGCCGCGTAGTCTGGGGACCAAAGTTATTATATAGTAACTAGCTGTTGCCCGCGACTTCGTCCGCATGGTTAGAAGAATTTGCGACTATAACTTGAGATTTAAACTATCCTATTTCTCAAGTTGGATCGAACTGCACATGGTGTGCGAATTTTATTATAATCAGTTAAGTGGTTTAGGAGTCCATTGAGGACAAACATTGTGACACGAGATTTATAAATATTAAAGATTGGTGGCTTTGCGGTTCTAAGAATGGATTTGAATATAGGACATACACAGACATAATAGCAATGTGACTTTTTCAAAGTTACATGTAACTTTACTTGTACATGTCTTAATTACTGGAAGACGGCACTGACTGACAAACGGTTATGGGAAATGGCGTGAGGAAACTTGGATTTCAAATATTGGAATCTGAAATCACTAACAAGCAGTGAGCAAGTGTGGTGATCAATGTTCAAACCTGCTTTGCAAGTCAGCATTAACTTACGAGTTACAATTATAAATGTTTTTGAACATCACGTTTTGGCAAGTACAGTCGTATTGTGGGATATTATGCAAGGTTTGTTTATTGTTAAAATAACGTATTTAGAATAATTCAGAGTTTTAGTGAACACTTAAACTTAGATAGGTAACCAAAAATAAAAGTTTTACTTAGACCAAAACAATACGACCTCGTCACACAGAAAAGAAAACGTCATTAAGAACACTTGTGAAAACAATTGTACGTTAAACACGTGCTACGTTACATAAAACCGAAAAATTACTAGTTAAAAAATTATTATAGAATCGTAACAATTAGTGAACTTGATATTGTTGTTTCTCAACATTCTTTATTCATTAACAAAGATCTTATCCACATACCTGTACTGGTCCCTTATAAAGTTGACGAGAGTGTTGTAAATGTGTGCGCCGCGCGGCTGGAAGAAGCAGGAGCCGGGAGATAGCTCGTGGAAGAAGAATAGCTCTTGTTCCTGTGGGAATAAAGATCACATTCACATGGTGTGTTATAAAAGACACTACCGACTACAGACCTATAGAGAGATGGAGGATGAGACCCTTACAAAATTCAGGATTAGAACCGGGATATATACCCGGGGAAATCTGGTTACTGGGGTTTTTTTTCCTACCCAGGCTTGGTCTCCAATAGGGATGACAACTGGGTATAAAAAGTAAAAATCTTGTCTCTCAGTTTGATAATAAAATAAAAACTATTAGACGATATTAGACGCTTTTTTCTTCTGAAAAACTAAAATCGATAAAGTTAAACTGCTTTTAGGAGAACTTGTGTCGTAAAGACATCGTTAAATTTATACACAACAACATGCGTTAGTTTCACTAAAATTTGATCAATTTATGTTGGCGGGACAAATAAAAAAATACGTATCCATTATTAAACATTAAACTAAAAGGCGAACACTGAAATGAGATATCACCAGGGAAATCGATGAGTTACTGCGGGCGTTTTTTCTTTACCCAGTGTTCGTCTCCTATTCACGTACAGGTTTTCCCCAAGACCTACCTTGCCGATCTTCCTGTGGTCTCTCTTGGCGGCCTCTTCCTGTATGATCTCCCACTCCTTCAGCTGTTTGGGCTCGGGGAACGAGACGCCGTAGATACGTTGGAGGCTTTCCGCATCGGCCTTGCCTTCCCAGTATGTGGCTGAATTCTGGAATAAATTGGGATTTGTTAGAGTAATGTTCACTTTTGCTTGAGACTTTCTTTTAATAGGAAATCAATAGTTAATAGGAGGAAGTTGTTTCTTCAAAGATGCTTTAGTTACCATATGACCAAACATCACCGAAGCACGTCACATTAACCGGAAAAATTGCTATGGTCCTGGCTGCAAATGGTGTTTTAAATATACAATATTTTCTATTCCAATTGATTCGAAGGCTGCTTTCTAGCCCTAAAAACCTGGCTTTCCTGGCTTTTAATGTGACCTGGTTCGAGAGCATTAGTAATTTGCATGAATCTTAGACGGAACGCATTTCAACTGCAATGTAAATGTACGATTCGATTGCAATCGTCGTACAATCGGGCTGTACGTTTGGTTTGCAGTTCTATACATATGCCATACATGGTATTGCTTCTTACCTTCGTAACCTTCACAGCCTTGACCTTCCCAGTATGTCGTACATGAGGTCCCCTGCACAAGTCGATAAGTGGTCCACAACGGTACACAGTGGTGGTGGGGGTGTTCACTTTCTCGTTCAGAATGCGCACTTTGAAAGGATTGTAGTCAAACATTTCTAGTAATTGTTCTTTAGTCAGCTCTAGGCGTTCGAAAGGCTGTTTTTCTTTTGCTATCTTCTTGACTAAGCCTTCTAGGACGTGGAAGTCTGTAGATGAGATCTGGGGAGAAAAGTATTTTTTTTCATTTGAGATTTCGCTAAAATTTCTTCAGAAATACAAAAGTATTTGAAAAATTATGAGCTTTTTTTTTAATTTGTGGTTTTCCTTAACTTTCATCAGAGCTCGAGTTTATGGGTTTTGTATAGAAGAAAGCGTTACGTAAACTTTCATATCGTGACCAGTTAATATTCTAAAAGTGACTACAGAAATCGAATACATATTTTAAATGTTCTTTTATAAGTATTTAGGTTACATTGAAAGAGTTTTTACTTACACCTTTCTCAGGATAATACATGTCGTAGTAGAATCCTTCTTCAATAGGCGGCCCGTAGCATAAGCAACCGCCATATACCTAGAAAGCACATACTCATAAATAACGTTACCTCAGTCAATGACATCAAATATCCTCTTTAACCATGGAAAAGGCTTATTGGTCAATCACACTGGGGACTAACCACACTGTCCGGATGATTGCCTCTATCATATTTTGTAAGCAACCGCTTCCAGACAATTCTGACCTTTGTGGTCTTAACAATCGGTTGCAAACAAAATGGAAACAACCGGCCAAGTGCGACTCGGACTCGGACACTTAGAGTTCCGCGCCAAGAGGTTAAAGAACCTAAAAAACCAAATGCTCCAGTCCAAAAAAAATATAAGTCATTATCGCCTAGCCTCGATTTTTATTTCCGCTTTCTAGTTATCAAGGATCATGATATACAGACTTGTTACAGACTGATGGGCGTTCAGCAGAACCATACTAGGGTTTAGTGTTTACCCATCGGATACATATCCCTAAAAACCGATTAGCCTAACAATTAGCATATATTGCAACCTACGTCAATGTTAATATAAACAAAAAAAATCTGAATGTGTAACCAGAAAAATCCATTAATAAGCTTTTCGATAAGATTGATAGATAGTCCAATTCGAGTGCCAATAACTGATTAAACAATATCACACAAGGTTTAATGATAAGAAGTTAATATCACTTGGCACGTGGCCTTCGCACCAGGCCAATTAATAAGACTGCTTATCGATAGAATGTAAGACTTTTGTCCTTGGGAGCACTTGACATGCCTTGACATTTCTAGGGAGGGAAAATTCGTAATGATAAAATCTATTTCTATTTTATTTGATGTTTTTCCTTGTACTGTCATTGCAAGAGCTTATAAAAACTGAGCAACATTGAGAATTCATTACTTAAAGCAAGAATATTTCCGTTGCGGAAGTGAGATATGAGTGCGTGATATATATGAGCTTGAGATACGATAGTGAGGCGCTTAATTGAGCAGAATGAATCATTTATACAAGCGCAAGAGTATTACTTAAAGGATTCAAAGTACTGCAGGTTTCAGACAAGAAATTTTCATCTAGATTACGAAAGGATTTCTTACTAATATCCAAATAAGTTTGTAGTGTTCATATAACAGATGTGCGTTTTAAAAGGCATCAAAGTTTAAATCTTGCTTCATAAAATTGCTACTCTAATTTCCGTATTTTACGAAGATATAACAATTCATT
Source organism: Trichoplusia ni (assembly GCF_003590095.1). Classification (NCBI taxonomy): domain Eukaryota; kingdom Metazoa; phylum Arthropoda; class Insecta; order Lepidoptera; family Noctuidae; genus Trichoplusia; species Trichoplusia ni. The sequence goes on from NC_039479.1 coordinate 1,704,279, forward strand.
AAACTCAAATACAGTATATGGCAGCAACATACCCTTTCCATAGCTTCTCCTAGCATATGTGCTGAGGAATGCCAGAAGACGGCTTGGGCATCAGTGTTGTCCCACCGGAGCAGTTCCAACTTGCAGTCACCTTCTAACGGCCTGTCCATATCCCACAGCTCGTTGTTGACTCTTGCCACGATGGTGGAGTCTGCCAAACCCTGGCTGCGAGGGAGGACAGTCAGCATGAGGGTCGGAAGACGAGAGGTAGGGTGGAACTGGTTAAATGGCTCTTACTGGGAACATCTTTATTAGACTTGGCTGGATTCAGGTTCAGAACAAATGTTAAATAAAGGTTTTAAGGCTCATATGTTTGATATTAACCATTTGTAATGTAAACACAACACTTAAGTATCTGACATGCAATTTGCATTAGTCTATCAATGATTACAAATAGAGGTTATGGTCTATGTTCCACTATTACAATTAACAATTATAAGCATTCTTTATACACATAAATACTTATAAATATATAGATAGATTATTGTATTTTAGGGTGGTAACATAGAGCACAAAATACAACAGCCAAGCGAAGGATAGGTTACGATAACACAAATGTCTTAAATATTCAAACAGCCAAGTTTTATAAGCATGCTTGTAGTTTTGTTATTCAAACTTTTTGGAAATACTCATTTATAAACATTAATTTCTTTATATATCATGCCAGTTTAGATTAGGCGTAAGGATAACCAGTGAAAGCCATGTCAACAGACCACCCATACGTAATGTACTTACTATTCGCTCCAAAACTCGCTTGAGAGCAGGCAAATAAGTAATTAATATGTATATAGTATATCAATTATTTCATGTACAAATGAAGTTAAAATAGTGAACCAGTCACCTAAAACCTTACTTCTATCTTTCCTGACTATCAAAATGTTGTCTGGATACTGCTATTATCCCTACTAATAATATGCGAAAGTAACTCTGTCTGTCTGTCTGTTACATTGTCACATCTAAATCACTGAACCAATTTTAATGAAATTTGGTAAAGAGATAGAGTTGACCATGAGAATGAACATAGGATAGTTCTTATCCTGGACTTTTGAAGGGTTCTCTTCGAATCGCGATATAACCAACATCTATTGTACCCTTATACTGTATGTATGTTTCTAATTTCGCTAATGCCATTCTATAGTGTATAGAATATTCTATTCCATTAATTATAATACAGCAATCTAGCAGTATTTGGGACTTTGGGGCTGTAGGTCACTAGTTTAGTTTGCTGATAACATTATTGTGTAATTTCTTATCAGCTATGTAAATGAGTAAAGTTCAATTCTTGTTTAGGAAGCAAGTGATTATCACACCTGTTCATTGAAGTTTGGAAAATCCAGTTTCTTTAGCATATCTTCAGCTTAACAAGGAATTGTTATGAGGAAATGATGCAATTTTAATTGAGATTTACAATATTTGATTATAATAACGGCTTTCCAAATAATAAATTGGGGTTTTTTGGTTGATAGATTTCAATGCAACAGAGGAGGGTTAACAAACAAAACTTACTCAAGATTTACACACACTATCTAAATTCTTTAATAATTTATAGTATGTTATAACATTTTCTCATAACAAATACAGTCTATAAATTTATCTGATAGCAAAAATATGCGAACTCACCTGATGCCTTTAGCAACATCGTAAGGAGTAGTTTTCCAGGCTTTCGCTTCTACGGTCTTTCCGTCCGGTAACGTAACTACAATACTCAAATCTGGCTTGTTTGCTAATTCTTCTGCATACTGCGTCTTGTATTTATCCCACAGCGTGATACGTTTCTGGATGTATTCTGGCCATGGATTCAACTCTGCCACTCCGCCTGACGGTTTGTCATCTGTTTTTTTCTTTTTTTCTTTCATGGCTTTGGTCTTTGACTGTAAAAAATATATTAGTTTAAGTAAAACTCATAGGTATAATATGGCATCATTTAGTTTTTTTTTAATTTATGAGTAAGTCCAATTAATTTCAAACCATGTGGGGATTGAATCATAGCAAAAACATTGTTTCCATTAGTCCCAAATGTTACTTCATATAATAAGAAAATCATTTCACTGCACCAAGAAGTTTTATTGGACTATAAAAAATAAACATGATATATACAGGACTAGTAAAACTATAGTATTGTATGACCTAGAAACTAATACAATCTGTAGTATTTACATAGGCACGCAAATTCAAGTGTAATTACAACAAACAGATGTGTATAATTAGCTGTATCAACAAGACATTTGTCAAATACAATAAACTTATAGTATTGCGTCGAGGAAATTAGCAATCACCGGCTGACTAATCACTTCCTACACTTATAATACTGTCTTAATCTATTCTATGCAGAAAACTTGAATTAAAATACATCAAAATAACTATAAAACGGGACTACCAATGTATTCAACACTAAAGTTAACTTAAATTTACAGATTAAGAAAAAAAGGTTATAGGCAAAGGCAGCCTTGATGTTATTCCAGCTAAAAATGCTGACGAAACTCGCTACCGACCCATGTGGCATATGCGTAGTCCTTGCAGCGGACCACACAGCCTCCACGGATCCCAATAAACTTTATCATGACTTACATAACGTACTTAAATACTTTCTCAAACTAAAAATATAAGTTTAAAACCCTGCCTTGGCGTCAATGTTAAGTTTTTGGATATCTTCAGCCGCAGTGTCACCCATTGCAGAACGTGTATCTTTCGAATTTGACACTATTGACTTTGACATGCGTAATTAATGTTACTAGTTTTATAAAATGTGTGATTTACGTTCCGTTTGACGCCAATGTGCGACAGGAACATTAAATAGCTTTGCTGTTTTGTTGCTCTTGTTAATATTCATATCCATTACGTATACGATAAACAGGGGCAAATTGACATTTAGTATGACTATCGATGAATAAAATTATTCTAGTACTAAGATTAAAAGATCATGGTATAATAAATGCATTAAGAATGTAGGTAAAAATATAATCTATCAAAATAAATCAATGTTTTAGTGTGTCACAAATGACAAGCTTGTCTAAAACAAAATTCAAAAGTTACAACGTATATTATTACAATTTTCTAGTATAATTCTTTTTAGACCACAATGTCTTCTCAGAGGACTCGGCCGATTGATGCCTTGCAACGTATAATGGCAACTTTTAAACATTTTGAAAAGAAACTAGACAAATTACAAGACGATGTGAATTTCCATGGGCAGACACTTACAGACCTTCGAACTATGGTAACAAATCTTTCGGGTGGGACAATATTAGGTGCTGATGGTAAATTTGAGGACAATAGGCGTCCCCTGAAAAAGAACACTGCCATTCAATACGAGGACAAGATATATAGTGAAGAACCTATTAAAACTAAGAGAAAGAACGCCGTTCAGCCGTTGCCCACAAAAGTCAAGGCGAGTTTACAAAGTCAGAAGCCGTCGAAAGTATCTCCCACGGAATCACCGCTCCACGTCCAACCTACGATAACAAAATTGGAGCCAAGCCAAAAAGCTTTGAAGCATGCTCAACGACACAGGAAAGCGGAAGCTTTCCGAAAACCAAACACGATAAGGACACAAAAGACATTAGATCAAAGGACCAGGCTAAGTAAATGAGAGTTAAACTAGAAAATTGTATCTACTGTCCACTTAGTTTGGTGTGATTGGATTGTAAAATTTATGTTAACATTTGGCACGTGGAATTTGATTGGGAAATAAAACTAAGATTAAATGTTTCTATTCCATTTATTCTGCCTTTTAATTTCTAATTACAAACGAAAATAATCATTAAGATATTTAAGAGACTAATCTAATTATACGTGAGATCCTAAAGCAATAAAACCAATCGTAATTTGTGACGTGGTTCTTAATACTTCGTTTTGATCATTTGAACTTTTGAATTGTGTTTATGGCGATTCATTCTGTAACAAAATATAGAATCATAAGATAAAAATAAATGCGTATAATTAATACTAATAGTGTCTACACTTACAGTTTATGTAAAACGATCTCTCCAATAACAATAGCAACAGAGACAGCGACTCCATACAGCATCAGGATAAGAACAGGTCGCATGTCCATAAGGCCCACACTACTGAACGATGACATCTTAGTCGTGCAGTGCGGCTTGGATACCAAGTAGCGCTTGCGAATGGCTGACTGGATTCCGGACTCTCTTATCTGCTTATGACTGAAAGGCAAACTAGAGGTGAACGTAGAATGAAGAAAATATAGCAATGGATAATTCCCTTAAAAAACATTCCAGGGTTATTTAATTTTTACGCTGATCTAAATTCTCTGCATTTAATGGGTTAGCACAATACCGTCTTTGTTCTTAAGTGCGTAAAGTAAATTTTTCTGTTTGATTTTAGCTGTAGTTAGTGCTCATATCCAGACATTCACAATATAATACTAACACAACTCTAATCAGCTCCAAATAAGGTGATCCTTTTCTGACTGGCGTGAAGGAATCGAAGGTTACAAGGTAATCCACTGTCGATATGTCACATTTTTCGCTCTCCAAAAACGTGGCTTCAATTTGTCGGTACACTGGTTCTGCAACTGAGTGGAGAGCGAATAAACCCTGGAATATTAAAAAAAATAATAGTAGGAATATACTTTTAAGCAGGACCATTCTTAGACTTCTTTGCAACAGATTTCTGATTGTACCTTTCGGATCCTTTCGACACCGTCTGCGAGACTATAGAGACGTGGTTTCCCATTTTCCGGAAATACTCTGTCTCGTACTGCAGTGTGTAGAGGTTCTCTGCTTTGATTCTGAAACGTTGAAGGTCTAAAGTAGGCCAAAACAGCTCAATAGTTTTGCCATTGCTTTTAATATCCTATGATAGGTAACGTACGAAAACAAAGTGGTTATAGTCGACGTCGTTTGCGGCGAGCGTGATCTTGGCTCCGGCGAGCTGCGGCAGGCTGCGGATGGAGTCAGACGGCGCCTGCAGCAGCACCACGATGTTCGCCGAGTACGCCGCGTACAGCGCCATCAGAGCCGTGAACAACACGAACAGCATCATACGACCTACACAGTACAAGATAAAGTAGGTGTTCAGGCTTTTAACGCCCGATTATATACCTTAAAACGTTTGCAAAAGGTTCCAAATGCTCTCATACCTGGTGCTCTTCTAGGTTCAATGTAACATCCTTGCTGAGTAACCGCACTCATAGTTAAGAGTAAAGCGTCGCATATTCCTCCATCTAATTGCTGTTGTGTTGTAGTCTAAAACACGTAATTACGGCCAAATTCAAAACCGACTATTGGCTAAGTGTAAACTTGTAAGCGTAAACTTTTTACAATTATTATGCGAACTGTTTTTTTTACAAAGTCAAGATAAGCAATTTAAGATTAGCACGTTTGATTTTGTTTTTTCGATAAAGACATAAATCTCACCTTTGTCAGAGCCAGCTCCCATCGACTGGCCAAGAAAAGAGTAACAGTTGCAATAGCAGTACACACAGCGATAGTGACCCAAACCCTCGTGGAAAATGGCAGGTAGAACACATTAGCGACGTATGCTAGAGGAGGCTGGCGGTAGATGAACAGCATCCTCATTGGAGCCACTAAGTCCGTATACGTCACCACGTCAAACCGATCGCGGAATATCACGCAGTTGGTGCCTGGGAAGACGAAAGGAGCAATAAAATTTTGAGCTTACGTGCACACTGCTAATATGTTTTTGGGGGCTGACAACTGCTAATATGTTTACTAAGTGTATTCTTTTTCCTGAAATTTTATAAGGGCCTTTTTAATTCAGGTATAGATCAGGCAACTTCATATTTAAAACGAGCGAATCCGCGGGTAAAAGCTATTAGGTAAATAAAATTGTGTAGTATATTATTTTAGAACTATGTACTAAACTAATCGTTTCAAAATACATTACGATAAAAAGATGTCATCCAAAAAGTGGTGTAATACTATTAAATCTTGAGTCTTTATAATAAAAGCCTGTTATTGTTCAACAGCTGGACAAAATACTAATCTCGTATAGAAAAGCAAAGGGTGTGAATTACTTCGGGATCAATCTTTTAACGTATGGAAGAGGGATGCCGCGCTACGCCATAAAGTGCCCTCTCTCGCCTCTACAACTAAATCCGTCCTTCTTTAAGAGGCAGTGGTAATTCCCGGTCAACCAACCTTAGAATAACTTACCGACATCAGCTTTATTATTATAAAGATCAGCGATCATGCCAGACCACTGCCCGTTCACTTTGTAACCGTAGCGATAGCTGAAGATATATCGTCCTGTGGCGTTTAGCATGTCGAAGCCAATATTAGCGGCGGCCCAACAAGCTTTTGTAATTGAATCGTACTGGAGTTGCCTGGAAACCAAATTATAACTAATAAGTACTTAGGTAGTATTGGTGGGTTAACACAAAGGTAGAAGTTGCCCAAATTGTGATCTGGATAATAGTGCAGTATTTTTTGTCCTTTTCAAGTCAACAAATTAAATTATTTAAAAATATCTTGTTAGGTTTTACGAGGTGTTATAAGATATCTGACGTTACGCGTTCGTGAACTTAACCCAAATATGGTGTAAGCGGGAGTAGTAGTAGAACTCATGCAATCACTACGCACCAGAAAATATTTTACTTTAAGACGTTGCATTAGCCCATCAAACTGACTTAAAAACCTTTCTTTCCGCGGTACATCTAAATACATATATGCTTACAATCGATCTTCCCTGGGCAGGTGATAACGTGTGGTATTACTGTCCTGGATGACGTTAGACATGACTATGGGATGTCCCATCATGTTCCGGCGTCGTTTGTACAGCTCCCGATTAGGACGGGTGTCCACCAGGCTCCCGTTGTAGAAGCCACGCGGAGTGATTATCATGGTACCGTTGATGCCGGGTCTGTGCACTTAAAGAGTATGTCTTTGTATGTAAGTACGAAGTAATTACTTGAATGGTAGAAGAACTATGGAGGACATTACATTTAGTTAGTCAAGAGTGGGTAGTTCGTTCGTATCTTTTCTGATGTTTTGTTTTTTTTTTCATTTTATTTTTTGTGTTGTAATACAAATAGTTTTACATCGTTTGATAGTTACTGATTTAGCTTTTGAGTCTTATTTAACAAATGAATCTAATTTATTAATGAAAAAGAACAAACTTGGCTGTAATATATAAGACTGCATTTTATTGGACCCAGTTTGAGGTATAAACATTTCTAGAAAGTGCCTCTCGAAATTCAGGTCTTAAAATATCTGTCGCACCCACTTCACTTCCTACCTCTAAAACCTTAAAATAAAAACATACTTTCGACCATCTGGAACTGGTCTCCAACCCTCTCAGCTAGCACCAGATCACTATCCACCAGAACCGGTCCATCTTCTAGAAGAGGCAGCTTTTCTTCCTTCAGTTCAGGTGAGCTCACGAGGATCAGCCAGCGGTAAGTGAATTGCAAGAGCTCTTTTTCTGAAGCCTATAGAAGTTAAAACCATATTTGTCACTGCTCTGAATGCAATAAAAGAGAAGAAGAGATTTTAAATCATTGTATCTCATAATTTTTTGGTTTACGAGATAATATAAAAAAATACGTAGGTATCTATAGTTTTCGAAAATCTGTCTGAAGGACTTAACAGATTTTTGGCAAATAAATTGACTATGGTGTAGCTTCATCTCATAATAAACCTTGTTGCTAGAGAGCCAGGGTTGAAATTTTAATGGTACTTACTTTATTTATTTATTTATTTATTTATTTAATAATCACACTAATCTACCATTACAGGTTACTTAACCTAATGCGGTAGCTAGGACTTAACAAAGGTTTTTATTAAAGGGTATTTATGTGAACTAGGGTTTCAAAGATTGAATTATTATGCACATAGTTGCAGGTCTAGATTCCAGCGACTGTTTTAATATGTAATCTTCTGATAATTCTGATATGCATAGGCAATAAGTTAGCCTGATACACATGCCCATCATTGCTCCTCCTGGAATTGCTTGTTGCTTCATCCACTTTTCTCCTAGATATGAAATCCTTACTATTTACGATTCCCATGTTTAAAATTTCTGTCATTCCGCGAGTTCTTGGAGTTCTCTGAATAAATTGGTTTCCAAGAATTTCAAAATCTTTTACGTAGGATATAACGTCATTTGACTGTTCACAGTCCAAATCTGTAAGATACATGATAGCATGGTCCTGGTACTTCGACAGCGGTTTGAAGGACGCAGATGTTCGTACTCCTATCTTGGACATTTCTATTACCAAACTGTTTATTACATCTGCAATTGGAAGGGATTGTCAACCATTGGCCCGTGAACAAGTTATATTTTTAAGTTTTAGACCTTATTTGGAACTTTGGTTAGCTAATCAAATTTCTTAATAGTATTTAGTTGGCGAGGCAAAATATTTGACGAGACTACTTTACAACAAGCTTACTCGTACTTAACTTTTTAACAAAAAAACTTCTCGCTTGCTTTTTTGCTTTGAAATTAAAGTACTTAATTCAAACGAATCGGTTTTCAGCCAATCTCATATGGCCACATTTTAATTCGAGCATCAAGTCAGGTGGGATGGTTGGCGCTCTTTGGGGGAGGCCTACGTTCAGCAGTGGACGGCGATAGGCTGAGATGATGATGATGATCAAGTCAGGTCTATGTAAAGTCACAATATTGTATTATCACGCTATTTATAGGTTAAGGAGAAGGTATTTAAAGGTTTTAATGAGGTCTAAAACTTGTAAAAAGTAACGTGTGAACGGATCCTTGGCTTATTTTTTTTCCTTTAAAAGTACACTCTTCGTGAAATAAAGAAAGAACGTACTCTTCTTCCAACACAGTCCACCGTAGATCAAATGTGTAGGTTTACCATCATTTTTAATAAACAGTTTTATAAAATTCAAAGTAGTTGCATCTTTAGCACGAACTGAACTATGTATAAACAATAATAAAATAGTTAAAATCACTTTCATTATTATTTTGAAAGTAATTTAAGGAATGTTTTTTTAGTATTATTTGTAGGAAGTCTTGCCCGGTTCGTTTTTCTATGTAAATTAAGTTTCTGTGGAGCTTCAGCTAATAATGATGTCAATACTGACGTTCAGTAATTGGGGTAGTCAGGTCTTCAAATATAAGTGGACCCAATTGGAGTTGGTAAATAAATGTACAACGTTTATGTTTAAAATGTGGGTTTGGCCGTCTTTTTCAAAAGATACCCAAAATGTTAGAATTAATGTTTTTTCAGAAGATTTTCATACTGTGCATAATAGTAACAGCGATCTATTTAGACAGTGCAGCCTTGGTACAGCGTTCTGACGTTACTCTTTGGCTAAGATACCCCTAAAATAAAATAAATCCCTACGAATTCGTTCACTGGTGCCTGGGCCTGGGCTTTTTACCCCATTTATACCTGCGTCTTAAAAATGATAACATAGAAGCAACGCAGGGCAAACCTATATAGCCAAGAAAGACAGTAAGAAAAAATGCAAACAAGGTTTTTTCCTATCACAAAAGGCGTATTTACCTACCATTATCATCTGAATATTTAACGACACGCCTTGTTAGCTTTAGAACGTCGATGGTGACATCCAAATCGTCTCATTATCTATTTGACAGCGTAACAAGAAGAAAGTTACATGAATAAAACACAGGTTTTGTGACATTTTTATTGTGAACGATTCTAGATAATGTGAATTCATTATAATAACCATTTAGTGCCTGAATGTGGTCTAAGATTTTTGTTTTGTCTTTTTTATAAAATTAAATAGTTTATTTAACTCTCACAACTTTTACTTCTAAATCTTAGGCAGTGGTCTTCTTTTTAGTAAAGAAATACTTGTGGAAAAGAAAGAAAGGAATGTCTTAAAGGATCTTATAAAGGTTTAGAATTAGAAGAAACGCTTCCCCCGCTAAGGAAATTAATCGTTGTGTCGTAGGGTGTTCTACAAACATTTAAGTCACATACGCAAGACATAATATAGACTCAGAATAATGAATTTTGAATTTCGCGACTGTCTACGCCGGGCTCCGAACCGCTAAAAGACGCGCCCAGTAGGTTTTGCCTATATCCGTGCAGTCAAAATGCTAGTCTACTCTAAAGTGCAAATAGAAATATGATGCTTCTAAAACATAAAGACGTTTGGTAAACCTAAGGTTTCCCAACATATGATGAATGGCCAGTACTCTGGCCTGGATTGAAGCATTATTCTGGCCCTTAGCTTAATGTCGGAATGGGATGTAGTCTGGCCCCACCAGATGTCTTTTCTGTCTTACAGTTATTCTGAAACAACAAATTCTAGTAAAATATGTTTGGAAGTAATATGTTTGGCATCTTTCCCCAATTCGAAATATCCCAAATATCCCAAATGAATATTTTCGAATTCTTATTTCTAGGAGAATACCAATTTTCTGACTTCTGAGTTTTAATGATGCATCCGTGTGACTCGAAGAGTATGCTATGCCAAGACAACTACTTACATTTAGACAACTAGTCTAAATGTAAGTAGTTGTCTGTTAACATTGCAAGGTTTCTGGGATAATGCTCATGGACACTGCTTTCTCGGGGGAGGGAACGGGTAGTGAAAGACTCTTAGTGACTAAACCTGATCGTTCCGCCGTGCCACGTCATCCGCGTTATTTTATCGGATTATGGCAACGCGTTGCAATCCACACTTCTGAAAACACCCCTACAATTTCTTCTCAATGTTGAACATAAGACAACTGATATCAAGATACAAATATCTGTATCTACATCAGCTGAACATGACTCACAGCCTCTTATACATGATTTCCATGAGCAGCACGGCGGGGGCCAGCAGCATGCCGTACAGCGTCATCAGCATCGCCGGGTACATGTCGGTGATGCCGACACTGCTGAAGGTCGACACGTGGCCCGAGCACCGGGGCCGCGCCACCGTCAGGCGCTGGTGCACGGTGGCCTGGACTCCCGACTCACGGATTTTAAGGAAACTGGTGAATGGGACGCTGATTAGAATTCTGAGAAATAGAATTGTGAATAGAAAACTGTAGCTGTATGAATTTTGTGCCAAATAAGTGAAAGTGTCTGGATTTTTATCAATGAAATAAATAACACACAGCATTTGTGGAAAGACAAATCGAACCAATGATTCAATTTCAGGTTCTTAATAATCAAATGGTCCAAACTCATACATCTTAACGCGAATCGATTTTTTTCTGCGAGTGTTAATTTAAAATAATGTAAGTTGTCTGTTATATATGTGAATTCATTTGATAATAATAGGAGTTTTAATGGAACATCCTTCCATCCTCTCCAAATCTTCCCCTTACTTGATCTTAAACAAGTCCTTGAAAGGCGATCGCTTCTGTCCCGGTACCCAGGGATCTATCTCATTAATGTAGTCGATCTCCACCAGGTCGCACTTCTCGTCTTCCTGGTACGTCTCCTGAATGAGCCTGTAGCCAGGGTTCAGCTCCATGTGGAAGGCAAAAAGACCCTGCAATATGTGACTATGAAAAGTATTACTGATATTGTTACGGTCAGTTCCTACCAAGGATGCGGAATGAGGGATGTTTGTTCTAAGTCATGTAAATGAAGGGATTTCGTTAAGTACTTCTTAAAAAAAATCTTTGTGTCCATGGTTGATGGTAGAAACCAAACTGACATACTTAGATTGTAATAAGTATTTGCATTGGTAGGAGAGTCAGGCGCAAGAAGGTACCTGTGACGTTCCTACGTTGTAGTGTTTTGATTAAATAGAATGAATATAGGCTCGTAAGAAACGCGGAATATTGTAAAAAATATGATGCAATTTAATTAATAAAATACACTATTAAATCAAACGTAGGTTTTTATGGCTCAACACCTGTATAATCAGCAGGATGTATTAAAAAACAAATAAAAATCCAATTATTGCTGGTTTTAACACGATTGCTATCTCTATCGAATATATTACGTAAAAAAATTAATTATTTCAAGCTAAAAGATAAAATGCTTATCGAAATACAGATTTACAAATAATGTGGTATTTATTAAATGCAGGAAGAAAGATACCATTATCTTTGAATTTGATAGCGATAATTGTAAAATATATACAAAATGATGTAAAAAGCATCCGACGAGGATGGGATTCGAACCCACGCGTGCAGAGCACATTGGATTAGCAGTCCAACGCCTTAACCTCTCGGCCACCTCGTCATGCCGTGGCAGGGAGAAATAGGGGGTCTGATGTGTATTATTCTCACTATTTGCAAGAAGACAATGACTACTGATATTACGGTATAATGTAAACGTGTATTAAGTATCTCGTAGAATCATAACAGATGGTTAATGTTTGCGAAAGTCCATTTTTTGTTACATGTTTTTATGAAATCGACCTCAACAATTTCATAAAAATACTTTAACCTACATTTCTTTTATTTGAGTAAACTTCATCCCTATCTACTAAAGAATAATTCATTTGCAGATTTCCATTACTTTTGTAGAGTTTGATTTATCTCCTATTAACTATTCATTAACACAATTCATATTGTTTATAATTATCATAAATTATGCAACATTGTAACTACCTCCTCATATTTACACATACTTGTTATTTAATTTGAATATTGCACACAATTGCTATTAATAGATGACGTCACAATTTTTATTTGTCTGGTCTCTTGTCATTCATTTACATACAAGTCAAAGGTGAAATAATATTATCATGTGATATACTTAGTATTTTGGCTGATATTATTTCTAGATATATTTTGCATAGTGTTTATTTTTGCCCAGCCCGAAGGACCGATGATCAAAAAAAGATGGCTGTGTCCAGCATTGGACCTCGAAAAGCTGAATTGACATGTTGTTTTTGCTTTGGGTGTCTGTGTCTGGGTGTCTAAATTGTAAACAGCTAAGTTAACTATATTTCTGGTAGAAACAAAACCTCTTTTATGACCAATACGTATTTGTAGTTTAACTTTGTTAGTTGGAGAAACCCTGAATACATAAAAAAAAACCTATGTGTGCTCAAAAGGGAATTTAGTGTAGGTACATGTACTAACTATATCTGCATTCTACAAACAAACATTGTAAAATTAAAGAGTTTGTTTGAAAGCACTTATATCAGGAAACTCCCATATGAAAAAATATTTCAGTGTTACATGCCCATTTACTGAGGATACATTTTTTGTTTACTATCACGCTATGATTAATAAGAGTAGAGCAGTTATAAAATATGTTATTAAAAAGGAGAGAAGATGTTAGCAACCGAAAACAAAAACGTAACTTATATTCATAGCCACACGAACGAATTTACGGCGTTAGCTAGGGCATAAAGGCGACTGCCCACTACACCGTACCATACCATGACCGTGCTATGAACGTGGCCGGCAAAAAAATATTCTCTGTATTAAAAAGTATGCCACCATGCCCACTAGCCCGTTACCAACCAGCATCGTCGCCTTTTTAATATAGAGAATATTATTTTTTTGCCTGACACGTTCATATCACGGTCATGGTATGGAACGGTGTAGTGGGCAGACTCCTTTATATAAAAGAGAAGTAACTAGCTTCAGTTATTACCTTTCGAATCCTGTCGACTCCATCTTTCATAGAGTAGAAGTTTGGTTTCTTTCCTTTAGGTGCAATTTTCTTCTCATAAATTGACTTTCGTATTGGGTCATTCAGTTTCTGTAAAAAGCATACACTGTCATTTTCACTTAATTATTTAAGGTTATTATAAAAGCTATTATAAAAAAATTACCTTCAACTCAATACACAAAGGCCTAGGCTAGTAATTTCAGAAGAAAGTTTTAGATTACTTCCTTTATTTAAATCTTACAATATAAAAATTACATTTTTAAATATATATAAAAAAAACAACATAGATTACTTATTATTAAGTTTGCTAATACTGTAGTTTATAAGGAGAGCAAAGTATTGATGGTCAGAAAACATTAAATGGTGAATATGTACAAGATAGGACGGCGGTATGTGATGATGGCCAAACAATAAAAGAGGTATTGTGGCTGTTTAGGAGCTATAAAATAAAAGTGGTTAACAACTTGAAAATTCTTCAGCATTGGTCAAATATTTCCTTACCTTAAAGAAATATCGATTGTACTCAAAGTCACTGGCACCAAGCTTGAGTGGTGAGTTGAGCAGGTCAGGCAGACTCCTGACTGAGGAGCTGGGGGCTCGGAGCAGCACCACGATGTTCGCGGAGTACGCCGCGTACAGGATAGTCAGCGCCAAAAACATGATCAGGGTCACACAGCGTCCTGTAGGAGTAGGAGCAGAAGAATGAGACAGGTGCAGTTGTGGAAGCGAGACGGCGCAAAGCAGAATGTTTTCCAAAACTGCAAAATATTTCTTTAACGGGGTGGTCATCATGATAATAATGTATAAGAGCTTTTAAAATGTACTTGAAGTTACGAACCTGCTCCATATCGTGGTTCTAAAGTACAACCTTGCTGTAAAACTGCTCCGATAATCAATATTAGAACATCTGCCCACGATCCATCTAATTGTAAGGGATGCTGAACAAAAAAGAATTAATAAATATTCTTCTTCTTCTTAATATGTTTTCACAGCGATATACAAACATGTTTTTTATTTGGACGGTTGGAAAGCGTGAAGGGTGACTCGCATAGCAGAGGAGTATTTAAGTCATTAAATCAATAATCTTTGGACACTTATTTTATTTCTAAAAATTGCAACAAGTATTTGGAGGACTTAAGAGGATGACGAACTCTGACCTCAACTTCATTGAAAATTTGAAGAAAATTAAATATTAACGAAACTCCTTGCGTTAAAATGGACAAAGTGCAGGAGTATATCAAAGATACCAACCATACCCATGGTGGCTTCCCATTTCGAAGCTATGTAGAGGAATATGGAGCATCCGAGGATACAGATGAAGATGGCGAGCCAGACAGCTCCTGAGAATGGTAGCGTGAAGATGTTGGAGATGTACGAGAGGGGGGGCTCTCGGAACACGAAGCGAACCGCTGTGGAGCCCACCATAGCGATGTAGTCTACTGCCATCATGCGCTCCTGAGTGAAGATGGTGAGGGTACCTGCCATAAAATCAGTATAAACAACTTGCAAAGTACGATTAGGTTATTCCAAATGAACTAAATTTGATAAAATTCTATTTCATTGCTCCAAAAATATATCTCGCTATGTAAGCTAAGTAAACGTTCTAGAACGTTTTCGTGTTCGTGAAACTTTGGTCGAGTAATGATAAGCTAAGTACATACATATTTTTAAATGTGCCACTGTACAATGATTTGTAAAACATTAAAATCTATTTCCTCAAGTTATTATGGCATCAAACTGATGAATAGAAACTTGAAATTGTTTAATTCTTTTGGTCGTAGACGAACTCCTGATTCAAAATAATAATAACGTTCTACAACTTTCACACAACGCCACCTAGTCTCAAACTAAGCGAAGCTTTTATATTGAATTGAACAAGCAAAAAACATACTTTGTATCTCTAAATACATAATGTACTTATTTCAGATTCTACCAGACACAGAACAAATAATCGTGCTCCTATAAACGTTTGTCCTGGTTGGGAATCGAACGCAAACCTGTGGTATAGGAGTCAGGGCTACTAACCACTAGACCAACAGGTCAGTCAATTGAAGAAAACACGTTCCTGGCTCACAATAAATTCAAAATAACATCTTATAATATTTTATTCGGATCAATCTTCAAAATACGGTTATTTTTAACGTATTAAGTCTTAATCGTGTAGGCAGTTAAAATAACAGGTCAATATCCTATTGAATAATATTTATGATGTAGTGCAAAATAAGCCAAAATCAATTATAACTGTTTCAGACAGGAAACATTAACACGATTAGTACAGTTATTGTAAATTAGATGCAGCGTCATGTTAGTTGCTAGGCAACCGACGAGTTCTAATTACATGTTAATTACAGACAGCGGTTTTGCCTATGCTAAAAACTTGCTAAAGCATTTTCGGAAATAAACAAGTTTTGAGTTATTTTAAGTCTTGCATGTAATAAAATACTTTTTAAAGCATAAATTAGTTTTGATATTGATTGGAGTAAAGTTAATGTAATTTGATCCATTATCATCTAATTGAGATTTTGACTAATGATCGAGTTAGTCTGGCACTATTATTTAACTGCGTGAACAAAAAAAAAGGTTAGACAGAGAGATGTAACCTCGTGTATCTACTGACAAGTGACGTCATTGCCATACTCTCCCCAACTTTCATCCGTTTAACTTTATATGTTTGATGGGTTTCATCTCCGTACTTTTAATTGATTAGATAGAAGCAAAAATACGTACCAATTTTTTATCTATCTGAATGTTTAACCATATTTCTCTATTGAAACATATTTTCTAGCTTTTTTATCGAGTTTTCATACCTAAATCAGCCTCTTTCTTCAGTAGATGGTCCACGATTCCCTGCCACTGTCCATTCTTGTCCTTGTAACCCCAAGTATGAGTGAATATCAGCCTCTCTGTGGCATTCAGCATGTGGAAACAGATCTTCACTACAGCGTAAGACATCTTCGTGATGGAATCCTGATGGAGATTCCTGAAGGGAATTAAAATTTGCAAGATTATAAGTTTTTTCTTTGAATCTTGCCAATACTAGTGCACGGATTTTATAAGATTCAATGGTTTGGGTCATCGCGCCAAATCTTTTGTTAGTTGGAATGTGTGTTTGAGTTTGGGACAAGAATTACCTACATGATTTTAATTATGACATTTTGGGTGCGATAGCACGGTGGTAGTCGCTTGGATACTAAGAATCCCGCCTATTGCTAGGTACTTAAGAAGGGGTGAGAACAGCTTCAACATAATGTTAACGAATAAAATGTGTCCAGCATCATTTAACCAAGACTCTACACAAAAATTACCTTCTCCATACTCTACATTTCAACCGTAATTGCCAAACCACAAATCGCAATTCTTTATTCCCCATAATGTGTTAGAATTTGCTGAGGAATGGCGATTTGGCATATTTTTGCACATAATCTGTCAAAAAGACTCCACAGCTAAAAGTTACTGGTGGTTTAAAATCCATTCTTATCGTAATCACCATTATTTGATGCTTTGACTTGAAGAGATGAGTATTTTCAAAGCTCTTATACTATGGTACATATTCCTTCCTTCGTCATAACAAAAAAGGTCAGATCACGATACAATTAGTATGGATCCCGTCTCATCCCGGTCACGTGCGCACCAACTGATGACAGAAACTTCGACGAAGTTGGAGACAGTGGAACTAGGCCGCCATTTTATTTACAAGTTTCGCCGAAGACATTAATGGAAATGATATCTGAGTTATAAGTTTTGTTGCGAAGGAAACTGGTGTTTCAGCCTGGCTTTTCTTAAACTTTGACTATTATTATATTTATTTTTGTATTTTTTCGGTATTATTGAGTCAACCTGACAACTTGATACTGGACAGTCAGTCAGACACCTTATACAAAGGCCTTTTCTTTTTAAAATGCTGAAACTAAGTACCTATACAAAAACTAAGAACTAATTCTTCAATCGATTTTTCAGATTTATTTTCTTAATGAATTATGTTACTACTGTCAAGTATTTTTATACATTTATCCAAATCTAGTATGTCTCCAACCTAAAGAAAAATGTGCGCTATGCAGATAAAATACCCAGATTACATTTATAGGTACTACTTCAAGAATTCCATAGAAATCTGTGCATTAACTAAAAATAATACTGACGCATCAAAAGGTAACAAAACTTGTAATGCAAGTGAGTTGCAATACGGGTGAAGGCTACTTATAAATAAGTGAACAAATATCGTATTATCTGTGTTTTAAGCAAATGAGTGGTTTATTAACATAAACATGCATGTTACATGTTACGGTTCGTGGGTCTGTGGTAAGTCGTGATTGTGTGTTGTTTTTTGTGAGATCAGGGGTTCTCGGGATAAAGTGACGAATACAGGATAATTGTAGAGAGATCTTTTAAGAAATATTTCACTTATTCAAGATAATTAGTAAGTCGTAGTAAGTCGTTGCGGGTGATGTATATTTTGTTTTTAGTCCTGAAATCATCAGTCAAGTGGTTTGTTATCATAAAAGCAGTTTCGTAGGATCATTTTCGCTTTACAATTTGGTGGAAAATGATTCCTTGCACTGGACTAATACTGGACTGGGCTGTATAGAGTTAAAAGAGGCAAAAAATTAATGAACTCAGAATAAAGAAGTGTAATTAACAATTGTATAATAATATTTAATATTAAATCAATATTTATCGATATTAAATTATGACCCCAATCAAATCATCAGTGTCTTTAAATAAATTGTCAATTAAATGTTTTACACCAAAGGAAATATATTCATAAATGTAAAATACATGTATTATGTAAATTAACAACCAAAACTTGATTATCAGGTCCGGTTTAGAACGTGGTTAGCATAATTATACCAATATCTTACGATTAAATTATACAACAATAATTGTTAAACACTAAAATGTCATATTAGTTATTTGTAATGATTTTACTGCAAAAGAAGAAAAACAAACAAAAATGTGTTTGTCAATAGCTGTATACTGTGTTATAAAGTAACACTTTTTTTGAAAAAAAAGTGTGTTTGGTCTCAATATCACTTTCGAATTTCGCATAATTTTACCTAGAGGCATGCAATAGGACACATACTCACAATCTATCATTCATATGTTTTCTGGTCTCATTGCTGTCAGTGATAACATTAGCCATGGTTAACACATGCCCTCTAAGATCGCGTCTTCTTGCAGAAATCACCAGAGAAGTCCTATGGTCTTCTATAACACCGTACTGATTGACAGATATCTTCGGAAACGTTTTCTCATTATCCAGAACTGCTAAACTGAAGTCTGCATTCTTTTGTTTTTGTGGACGCCATTTTAGTCTCTTCGTGAAGATCACTTCGGAGTTTTCTGATATTTTGTAAGCTGTAACAGTAAACAAGTACAGTACTCGTCGAATAAATTACGTATATTGAATAATAGTATAGGTGTTGCTTTTGTCGTATCATAAGTTTAAAATTGAGGGAACAATTATGTAGAGCCCCTTAATTAGAGTTTTTGATGGTAACATTCGTGAAGATATTTAAGTAATGCATCATATGATTCTCATATGATTAAGGACTCCGGTTGGGTCCGAAACTAGTTGGGCGATCATAAGAAATGGGCATGAGTAATGCATCATTAAATTTTCAACTATAGTTGTAAAGCTGTCACGAAAATCAGTCCTCGCCTTGGCTTACCGGAAAGGTCTGTTCAAAAAAGATATGGAAAATATGCGAAAAGTTTTAAATAACAATCATCATTAGAACAATGTATTTTACGAGATATTTTTGCTTTTAAAGGTATTTCATCTTATGTGATCACAACATAGGAAACCGGTTACGTTAATACTAAGTACTTGACTGGAATTTTATCGAATACCATCAATTGATGTATGTTAGTATCCTTAATGAAATTAATAATCATTTAACTGCATGTAAATAATATAAAAAGCGATGAATTAGATAGTCTATTTTTTGTGAAAAAATGATGATTTTTAAGCGATGGGGAATTGAAATAAGGGAGGTGGGAGTCTTTGGTAAGCAACATGACAAACTGATACATAAGTACTGGTAAATATGAAGAATAGGCAAATAATAGTAATCGGCGTCCATTTTATCTAATGCTTGCAATGGAAGGGAGTGGAATAATTAAAATCTCTTTGCTTATACTTTTTTTTACTTTTTCTTATAAGTTTCGAAGAAGACAGAGAATCGCTTCCCCTGGGACGACGACGGGATTAAGTGTTTGGTAGTTTTCGTTTGTTTTATTGTAGATTCTGGATTACAGAAGTTGCAATTACAGGTAAGAAAGATGCAGTGAAAATATTGTGGCGCCCACTTGAGGGAAGCAATATCAAGTGTTAGTTTGTTGCTGATCCCAAGTAAAATTATAAAAAGAATTTCATCTTTCCTTTAGCGTTACGTTTGACGGTGGAAGTATTCCACCTCTAGCGTAGAGCACAGTTCTGAGAGTTTGCGCCAGGAGAGGCAAGACTGAAACTTCAGACCTTGGCGCCCCCCAGAATTTGTCGCCCTGGGCCATCGCCCCATCACCCCCCCCCCTAACGCTGGCACTGGAAAGTTGGCTAGTTCCAAATAGGAGTTGCAATTACAGGCATGGAAGCTGGTTAGGTCCACAGATAAAGAAGCAAAGAAACCAGTGTATAAATATAAAACATTCAGTGTGCTCGATAGGAAAATTTATGCAACTACTTTACTAAATCTAATTATTTTTACTTCTATTTATTTTATTTCTCTTGCTAAATAAGATACAAAAAAACGTTACAATCAATGAGAATGCAATAAAACGGTTTGTCATTGACATTGACAAATGTCAGATTAAGCTAAGTAGGTAATTAATGTGCACAAAAACTGAGGCGTGTGAGGTGTCTGTCTGTCATACCTACTGAATGTTTATTTAGCACTTATTAGTGTGAAAACGGTATGTAATGTGTCTGTATATGAACTACCTCTACTTTCATGATGGCTTTTGTTTTTTTAACTCATAGCTTATGAAAACTTCAAGAAGGATATAGAAATGTAAACTGAATTTTTTTTTTTTTTATATAGTTCAGAAACATTTCCGTTAAGAAGATTAAGATTTAAAAAATCTTAACTACTAACTTTCGTGACGTGGATTAATAACTGTTTATTAAATAACGGTTTATCAACGTATTTATCGGGATAGACCGACTAGTTACGGACTCAACCGGAATCCTTAATCATGAACTGACGCGGCGCGGCGAGGCGGGGTCACAAGTCGAGACTATCCCGATGAACAACGGTCCCGATAAAATAATAAAAAAAAGTGATACTATACAATAGGTCTGAATGCCGATTAAACTCTCCATAACCTTTATATTCTAAAATCGATACGGTCGGTATTTTCGAGTTTCAAAAAATAAATAAACTCAAAAGACTTTAATACTGATTGTCATTTATTAGTTCGTACGCATTACTTGGTGTCCTTTTCATGTCCTAGACAGGACTATATTATTATGTTCAAGGTGATTTTTTGTCTCGTTTATTTTTGTAACTACCACAACATATTCTCACGTTATCAGCCTTATTAGTTCCTGTGTCTACTAAGATTTTTTGTATATTTTCTTATACTGCGAAGTTAGTTTGTTATATGTTTAGGTATTTTTAGATGTGTTAAGTGTGATCTATTTACCTAATAGATGAGGCAAAGATATTCGTAAGGCAGTCGGCAGGGATTGGAGAAGAAGGGTTGATTATCAAGCTTAGTGGTATGACAAGGGAGAAGCCAACAGTGGACTGAGACGGGATGATGATGATGATGATGACGATGATGGTAATGATGATGCCTGTATAAGTAATTCACCATTTTTTTATTCATACGATGAGAACGAAATTGACGATTATAAAACGCAGTTTCTAGCTACAATTATTTCCTGCTTTTTTTTACTTGTAGGTATTTAGGAATTTTGAATATTTACCATACAATGAATTCCAAAACATGTCCTTATGTACCTCATAAGTTGCGATACTCTGTACCTTATGTAGCAAGCAGTCTAAGGCATTATAAAACACAGTGATTCAAAATAAATTACCCACATCCTTATAATTACTATTTAGTACTTTCCATGATTAATAAAATACTTCTGCTGTTAATGGTGATGGTTGTAATTAATTGCATGTAATATTTCCTTAGAACTAAGAATTATATTGATGTTTGTAATGAGTAAGATTGTAAGAACGTTTAATTACTCATAATGATTATCCTTTAAGAGTAAGTCTTTAGATTCTAAGAGACAGTATCCATGTGTTACTGTATTTAATGATTTTTAAGCTTAATAAAAAACGAAAAGAGCAGTTATGCGCTCTTAAGTGCGGAAAATTCACCTAATTATTTAGTAAAAAAATTGTTTTTTTTTAATCGAAATCGAATGTTTTACGAATATTTACGTTACCTTTACTTTCGCGTATTTAAATCGGAATTGCCTGGTTGTTTGCGTCTGCCCATGCATCAGCACATAGTTAAGGACTCCGGTTGCGTCCGAAACTAGTCGGGCAATCCCAATAAATACGCGTGAGTTAACCGTTATCAAATAAGTCACCATTTCATCAAAATAACAATTAAATAGTTTTAAAGAATCTTAAAAATAGTTGCGCCTCAATATCAAATTGCTGTATAACCTATATCTTAACTTATAATGAACACAATGATGAAAAAATAAATCTTTTGTTTCACATACCTTCAAGAAACTCATATTCTTCTTCGTTTATCTTCTGCGTGACGACCAAGTCGCTATCCACCAGGATATCTATAGTATTCAGAACTGTCATATCTTCCTCATAACCTAGCAGAAGCCAGCGGTATGGGGCTTTAAAGAAACCATATTTGTTTATCTGTAGAAAAGAACTTGTGTTTTAATAAGATAGTCAGGTGGGACACAAAAAAAGACTTTTGCTTAAATCTAAATGCACATTATGGAATAGATGATTTTTTAGCTCATTGTTTTTTCTTCACACCCGATACTATGAAAATCAAATTATAATAATTTCCGTAACTCTTTTCCACGTTTATAGTAATTACTCCTAAGTCCTACTATCTGAATATTTCATAATATAATTTAATCAAAGTCCATCTTAAACTGAAACCTCTTAAAAATACATTACTCACGCTAGCCAAAAACCTGTCAGTACCGGGGCAGCTCAAGTCGGCGATAATCAAGACATACTGAATGCCGAACTGCGTTCTGTTGTACTGCAGCGACGTGGCTATACCGGCCCCGACTGTAGATACACTCCTGGCTAAAGATTTTAGTGTATCTGTAAATTAAAGAGAAGAAATTTACTTTAAAAGTAATGTGATCTTAAAATTGGTTAACAGGGAAAGAGTAAAGTGAGAGCTAGAATTGCAGGTCTATGCCTAACCGTGGAACTACATGTATTGTGGATGATGATGATTTATTGAACCATCAAGACAGCCGCGAAATTGTGTGATATTGCGCAGAATACTGTACAGTTTCACACAATTTTGCGACTCTGTCAGTCGATGTTTCTAATATAACATATTGTATCGATTATGTTATATAAAAAGGATAGGTATGTTATTGATAATTAGATATTGCAGATAGCCGCAACCAACTGTTGGACTTCTTTATCGAACCTTATGAGATAAATTCAGAAAGACTTGAAGGATTTTTTCCTCATCTCCATTATGTTGGAACCAACTCTTTTGACTGATTATTATCACAGATTTATTCGCAACTCAGCTTTAAGCGACTCTTCTTTTCTAGTTGTTTCTAAGGTGTAAACATACGACAGAATGAACTCACAAAATCAAGGACTAAATTATTTTATTATGCTGGTACGGTCACAAGAGACGAGTACAGGACATTTATTTATTTAATAATTTATGAACACACAAAAAATAAAAGAAATTCACAACATTACAAAATAGGATGTACAAGGGAGCTGCTTATTTCTAAAGAAATCTCTACCAGCAGACCCGCGGTAGGAGAAGTGGTTGATATTGGCAGTCAACAGTGTGCAGCATAATAAAATTACTCGCGACTTCGTCCCCGAGGGTAGAAGATATAAGTTATGATTCATGTACACCTGCCCGGTTTTTTTTTTACATTTTCCATTGTATCTTAGCTCCTATTAGTCGCGGCGTGATGGTTTATAGCCTAAAGCCTTCCTCGATGAATGGTCTATTCAACACAAAAATAATTTTTCAATTTGGACCAGTAGTTCCTGAGATTAGCGCGTTCAAACAAACAAACAAACAAACTCTTCAGCTTTATATATTAGTATATATATATAGATAGTATAGATGAATAAATCGGACATCTACTTACATTGATTCCAACATGTAAAGGGCATAAGCAGAGTTGTAGGCTTACTCTCCAATGTAACAAACGACATGACCATATCAATCTTACTGTTTTCAATACATTTTACACAAGTTATGAAGAAAAATATTACTAGAAATATTATTTTCATGTTCATTCTGTTTGCTTTTGATAAATGGTTTGTATTTGGTTGAATGCCGCTTAAGAAGTGCGTATTATAATAACATTAGCATTTAATATGCAAGGTTCTACGAGTTCAATGCGATGGTGGTACAATTGAAAACAGTTGCTTTTAGGTTAATTTATTTTGTTAGGTAA
This sequence comes from Trichoplusia ni, assembly GCF_003590095.1. NCBI lineage: Eukaryota > Metazoa > Arthropoda > Insecta > Lepidoptera > Noctuidae > Trichoplusia > Trichoplusia ni. The sequence continues at coordinate 1,728,422 of NC_039479.1, forward strand.
AGGATGTAGATTTTTACTAAATCTTAATTGACAATAATCGTTATCACAATATTCTAGTCATGAAGTTGGTAAAAAAACTGTTGCAGTTCCCTGGAGCTGGTTTACAAGTAGTCGTCGATGATAATGAAGTTCTTTAGGCTTTAAATTCACATTTTATTTGCGAATGATGTGGCAAAAGTAACTGGCTGAAAAATCAATAATAAGATTTTTTTTATCTCATCACTATCACTATATCTCTTTACATTGAAATTCACCAAAGTCAAGAAATCTTTACTAAAAAAAAAACTTCATTAAAGAAATGTGTTTCACAAGCATTTAGAAAGAAGTACTGAGAGACGTACTAAGAGAAACAAAAATAAAAACGTTTATTTCATTATTATTAAAAAGTACTGTATTAAACAGAATAGCACACTCAGTACACAGCAATACCTTTTCGAAAATTTCAAAAAGATACCCGAGACGAAGAAAACACTCAAGACAATAAACAAATAACTTGTATCAGCGACTGTACGAAGTCTCACCGGTCTGTGATATCGTATTACCTCAACCATAATGATAGGTTACAGCTGAATTACCATAATATTTCACTTTATCGTTACACATTAATACTGTTAGCCCCAGTAAGTATAGCTTAACGATACTTTGATTTTCATACTTATTTATTTATAGTTAAGGTTGTCTCAGTTTCTACCTTTAGATTATTATTGAACTAGGCATTTTGTGGTTTATTAGAACTCATATTTATAGTTTGTACTCCAAACCAAATAAGTTGCATTATATGTATGTACAAACATTCATATTGTAAACGTGAAAGTTTGCACGTATGGATTTGCGTTCGCCTTAAAAATAATACATAGGTAAGATCTTTTTTACAGATGGGAAATCATTTGACTCATCCCGCTTTGGATTGAACCGAAGGGAGTGTCGGAATTTTATTAAAACACCCTTAACTTTCTTTGGCCATTTGTGTACCGAGGCCGTAGTAACCATTTCGGACAATCCAGCTGGTCCCTCAGGCATACATAGATTACGTATGTGATAGTATTCTTATAACATCATTATAACTCAAGAAAAAAAAAACTTCATTTTTAATATTGTGCAGTTATAATTCAAAAGACATCTGGTTTATGATTAAAGGAAAAAATACGGATTTTTTCTACAACCACTGTACGCATACCAATTATCATAAACGAATCCCTTTAATTACTTTCAATAAAAACCAATTAATGTACTCTAAACGACTTGTTTTTTACATTTTCATATCTGAAGCGAGTGAAAACCAATTTTTTAAGCTAGTTTTTATCAATTTGTGATTAGTGTGAAGTCAATAATTTAGTTGCCAATTTATGTTCGTTGGAAGTAATTTGAGAAGACGTCTAGACATGCGTCTGCGCAGTTATCTGGAAGATAATTTGGTTGTTTGTATGTCTAGCGTATAGGATGTGATTGTAGATAATACGTGAAAAAACTTTAAGTTTGTTTGCTTATCATTTATAGCTGTTGCCCGCGACTTCGTCCGCGTGGTTAGAAGATATAAGTTAGGAATATTTGAACGGAAGCCCTCGAAGATGAATATTTTTCTTGGTTGCAGCGTGGCTATATAACATATATAGCCTAAAACCCTCCTCGATGAATGGTCATTCAAAACACAACAATTTGAACCAGTAGTTCCTGAGATGTTCAAACAAACAAACTCTTCAGCTTTATATATTAGTATAGATCAGTAGAAAAAGTTGCTCAATGCCAGGATCTGTCAAAATCGATGAAGAAATTTAGCCAAAAATGTGAAACACACTTGAAAATTTATTATTATTTAAATTAAAGTAGAGATGAAATAGAGACTAAAAGTTTTCGAATAAGCCTGATCGTCTTACAATGTATGTACTTTAAAGGAGGAGGTTCATAAATCGACAACTTTTTTCTATTATGTTAGAAATGCAAAACGAATATTGGTGATATCCCCCTGGACTCATACAATAACCAAATAGGGAAGTGCCCATAAAAGCGTATCGTGTGATATGACGTAGCCATTGTATGGTTTTTTGCTGGCCAGTATTATCATAAAAACTGACCAGCCTTATTTATACGCTGTTGTTACTATAGTTAGTGAAAAAAATGAGGCACGTATTCGTGAGTTTTGCTAAAAAAATCAGTTTTAACCTCTACTGTGTTTCTTTTGTACAAATGTCCCCCTGAAGACTTCTGTCTCTATGTACTGTTCGGCAATTACTTCACAAGGTGCAGTTTTAAAATCCGGCGCAAAAAGAGAGAAGGGATTATTGTCGGGGGAATTTGTAAATATTTAACTTTACCTATAACTTAATGCTTTTAGCATGCATACGTCTGTATCATAGAAATCTAAATAATAAGGTAAGATATGATAAGGTAATAAGGTTAGATTTCTATGGTGTCTAAAAATAAGAAGGGGTGAGATTTTTTCATTCGTTTTTTGTATTTCATTGCGAATGTTTATCGGCTTAACAACAAATATTTCTACACTTTATTTCTAAATGCAAAACAACATAATACACGTTAATAAACATACATTTCCAGTCTTAGTTAAGTGATTAGTAGATTCCTGCGATTAGATCGCAAACTATTTGTCAGCTATCAAAGCTATGCGTGCGCGTGCAATCATCATGCATCTAGGTAATAGTCGTCGATTACTCTTATAATAACTATTAGTCATCTTGAAGTGTTTTCTAGTCTTTCCATATATCCTATGATTTAAAAAAGACGACACCTGCGGTAAGAATTTACACACCTTTTAAGAATTTAAGCGCCATGTCGTGATATTTAAAAACATTTAAATCACATGCACAAAGATACCTAGACTCAGGACAAGCAATTGTCGTCTGCGTTAAAGCAATACTAAGCAAAGTTATCCTAAGAATTATATGTTCAAGAGAAAGAGCTTCTCTAATTTATTGTGCACGTAGATTAGGATATAATTTTGGGATAGACCCGTCTCGTCTTGGAGAGAAGAGAATGAATATCTAATAATTACCACTAGCAATGATTGAATAAGTGGCGTTTGCCTTTCCTAAGGCTGTGGCTACATTAAACAGCGATACCTGCTAAACGATAGAAACAAATCACAGGAATTTTGTTGCAACGTCTTCCAAATTCAGTGTGTGCATCGCAATGCGTAACAATTCATCATCATGCACCAATCGTGGGGTATCATGGACCCAAAAGAACTTTCCTTCCTTCGTTTTGAGGTTGCCTTTCTTGAATAATATTTTTAAGTATAGACGTCATAAATCTGAATCTAAACAGGTCATCAAAACACAAGAACAACACTTTCCTTCTCAATTACCAAGAATGAACAGGAAAAACCATCTTAATAACAACATTTAAAAATGCGTAATAAATAACGATTGTAATACAAAATAATTAAGGCACCACATTGGCCATGGCCCACAAAATAAGGATAAATACAGTACCAAAAGTTGACGCGCCAAATATGAGTCAGACATCTTGAATTCTACGAATATAGTCTGTACTATGAGATACAAACGTCATGTCATTGTAAAAGTGAGATAACGCTCTACACGACGCTTTAAGGCATCTCGCTTTTACATTTGCATCAGTTTTGCGTTAAGAGTTCATAAAGAGCGATGTTTTCTTTCATTTTTGGTTCTTTGCCACACCTTTCAAAGTAAGTTGAACTGTGTTCCTCATGAAATAAGGTTTAAATTCCTATGCCCTAGAAAATGCAAGTACCTATGAATGAGTTAGACATCAATCATAATTCTTTCTCGGATTTGGTCCTTTAAAAGGAAGTCTTGTTTAAAGTGCTGACAGACTCAGGCTAATTGGATATGGCTTGTTTTTAAATAAACGAGAGATGAAATTATAGAAATATGTCGTATTGATCATACCAAACGTTGCCAAATCTCTTTTTTTTATTATAATACGAACAAAAAAAGCATACTGTGTGCAAATTTCCTCTACCTAACTGTCTGGGTTTATTTGCGGTGATATAAGTACATAGAGAGCCTGGTGACAGACGGACAGACAGACCACAGATCCTCAGTAATAGGGTTCCTCTTACAAGTTTTGTGTACAGGACTCAATATGCCAAAGGATTTGTTAACAGAAAAAATAGAAGTAAGTATTTCGTCATACAGTCCGCACGCCCGGAACTCATAAATGCATCTCTCAGTATCATAGAGTTAATCCCAAGGAATTGTTCGACTCTTGATTCTTGCTAGCAGAAGTATCAGCATTTTTTCCTAACGTAAACATTCTCAATCATCCCAAATTCAAGACTGACTCTTGCTTTTTCCTTATAAATCATATCAATCATCATTCCCGCTAAAACATTCCCATTAAAGCACAAATTACCATCATAATATCCCTTTAAATTGCATTAAGTAAGTGTGTCAAGATCGAGCGTCCCGCCAATGCAGTCATAAGTCATACACCTATGTTATTACCAGAACAAAACTCTACTATCGCCTCTTCAAGTAACATAATGTCGTTGTGGAAAAAAGATGGTGCTATACGCCGTGAGAGCGCTGTCTCGCTCACACACATACAACAGTCCAACTTCGAGAATTATTGGTAGGCCTCCAGAATACCGAGAAACTATATTGAACACATGATTTAGTACAGACAATCTCACTTTGTAAACGGTACGGGATATTATGACTTCTATTTTAAAGACGATAAGGTTGATTTTTGTTTATTTGTGTTTTATGCAAGTATTTAGGTGCCCTTAATAGTAGAGCCTTGTTTTATTAATAAATGTTCCACTTATTGAATTTAAAGGGGTAAATTAATTACTTCGCAAATAATGCATTACGTTTATTAATGCATTTCTGTGTTAATTTAACAATTATTTTATTCTAAGAAATCATTCGCTTTACGATAAGAGCATTATAAGGGCACCATCGCTAATTGAGGCTCAAAAATTTAAAAAACATTGTCTTCTAATATATTTTATAAAAAAGTCACATTGGTACTTTGCCTGCGCGGGGATCGAACCCGCACCTCGCAGACAGATTCATACATAGAACTGCTAAGCTGCTACGATAATGACTGCTCGCTTAATGCGTAATGATTATGACATAGACTTTATTACAACCTTCTTAACAAAACTCCTACTTCTTATATTATAAACGCGAAAATTTGTATGTATTGATGTATGGATATTTGTTCCTCTTTCACCCAAAAACGTCTGAACGGATTCAGACAAAACTTGCTGTACAGATAATTTATAACCGTTATTAACACATAGGATAGTTTGTATCCGTATTTAATGTTCTCGTGGGATAATTTTCGATTTATGCGGGCGAGTCCGCGGCTAACAATTATTACATTTATAATGTTTGGTCATATCTTTACTTTAGCTATTCGTAATTGGGTTATATTTAATCTCATGCCTCACAGTTTTTCGTAAACCAAATAATTGGGCTTAGGGAACTTAATGACTTATTTGGTCAGTTTCCTGTATTGCGGTTTTCTATTGATACGAAAAGGAAATTGAGTTTTAGGCAACGTAAACAAAGATATCGAAATATCTGAAATATACGTTAGCTTAATTATATTAAGCTAAGCTAGAATAAATTTTGAAATGGAACGTGGCAATTAACACATACAAGGCGTAACAGGTTGCTTAAAGAAGGTTGTTTTAGAATTTCTTTTTGCAAATATTTCCACGATTCTTTATACTAGGACACTTGGAACTAGCCTACGTGGTGAGCGTTTCTAGGTAGACCGTCCCTCCACCGCTTCTCAGATCGGCCTAGGCCGACGGGCCATCCATCCGCTGGCTTCGATTGTGAAGTGTCTTTTGATCAGCAGTCATTGTATATGCGGCTGAAATGACTCGCGAGATACCATTTTAACCTGGCAAGCTTGTAAGGAACCTTCAGTGTTTCGAGTCCAACGACCTGTTTTGATTTCAATTTTTGGGTCTACGCTTAAACACATCAGCACCAAATCCATCATAATAACAGTCTTATTTCAAAATACTTAAAATTCATTTTCCTAAACTCTTAAATTTTAACTAGTACCGTCCTACCTTACAAAATGATTATGTCACTACAATGACTGATGATCGTAGGCGGATCTGCGCGTACGCATACTATGACTAACATTGTACGAACTATAGTATTAGTAATGCCACCACAAAGAAATTGATACAAAGGGATATTTATAATATATTAATATTTAATTCAGTGTTTATGAGTCATGACTTTATCATACGGCTGAAGTTAAGTGACATTTCTTGCGGATAGATTTTAGATAGGTTTTGTGTAGCTTTGATGCTGCTCTTTTTACTCCATTTTTTTTTGTTTCAATTAAAATTCAATCTCAAAATACTAATATTAATTTAACATCTAAGCAAAGAACTTACTTTTGGTTGAATCCGTAAGTTTTTAAATGCAAAAATATAATTCAACACGGTCTACGAATACAAATTTAAGTAGGACATACGTAATCAATACAATAAAAATAAAAGACCACATTAAATTAAAATAGGTAGCTGATAAATTAATTAATAACTCGGAGTAGGCGTCTTATCATTACCATAATAATATAACGAGGAAACACCTTCCGTATACAATCAACCACTCATCAATTGTAACAGACAATGATAAACAACCTTATGCTTTTGACATAAGACTTAAGTGTCAATGGCAAACTTAGAAAATGTGCTGTAGATTGTACAGCCAGCAACAAAAGTCAATAAACAAATAAGAGATTCGTAAATATGTGAAACGAAGGACCGACCAGGCCAATACACGAATTTCTATCATTAGTATTGAATATCTGGTATTGATCATATATTATACTTTTGCTGTTGAATGTACCGTCTTAATATTTTTCGAGAGTAGCGACTATGGTATCGATCTCTAGAGCGATTAAAATATGTTTCAGTTGTCAATCCATTTTTTTTATAACAGAAACTTATAGAATACTTACTAACGCGGCGAAGTGCGAACTTTGTACCGCCTTAAAATCTACGATAACAAGTATAATATGGTATCTTTCATGTTGAAACAAAGTGCACACGGATTAAAATCAGTTAAATTGTTAAAGAGTCCATCGCGGATAAACAAAAAAAAAATCAAAAGTTTAATTGTGATTATTGATTTATGTTCCTGACTGTACAAGATGACAGCTGAGACAAATGCATTGACAGTTACATCATTGTTACGTACTTTATAAACTTAACGATACTATGAATAGTTTGTGACGAAGTTAAAATATAGTACTGTAGCACTCATTGTTAACTTGATTGATATGTATTTATTCTTTACAAATACTTACACGTTCAATGGCACTATTGCAATCAATAAAATATTCGTTTGATTCAGAATTAAGTTGGTAATAATCTGAGTTTATATAAGCGAAGTTTTGTAGGACTATTTTTGATCTGAACATTCAAGTTCATTTCCGATTTTCGTTTATTTGGTAATTGAACTAGCTGTTGCCTGCGGAGCCGCTATAAATCGAGAAATATAACGGTCACATCAGGATAAACCTATGTGTTTATCCTAGTTAAAAATTATCTGTGCACCAAGTTTCGTCGAAATCCGTTAAGTAGTTTTTGCGTGCAAGACGAACAAGCATCAATAAATAAAAACTTTCCCGTTTAGGAATATAGGAACAGTACTATGATGCAAAGGTTTAAATGCATATGACACCGAAGTCGCGCATGAGTCATTATTACGTAAAGGGAGATAAAAAAAAGATTGCAAGTACATCAGTATACACGATCGCCAATACCCGATGGCAATGGCCGAATTCGTAATACCATCTTCGTTTAAAAACTAGTTTTATCGAGATTCGTAAAATGTTCTCTTGATACAAATATCATTGACCTCATTAAATGCTGTTATTGTTAATTACTTGTTTTTTTTTGTCACTACGATTACTTGTCATACTTATTAAAAATACAGTACTGTTTAATACGAATGGAATTGGATTATTTAAATTGTTATTTTTTTTAATACGTCTCCCGCACTAAGAAATTCAATCCATGTGTTTCAGGTTTCACAAACATTCAAGTCACTGTAAGCACAAAAACACAGTTTCAGAACAAGCATTCTTGGACCACATAAACGCTAATCCTACGCGGTACTCGAACCCGCGACACACCGAACAGCATTAGTCACAGAATAACAAAAGAAAATACATGGAAAACATAAGTTGTGTTAAAAATATTTTAAAGTACCTTCAGCTAGGCTGAATAGAACGCTTATTAATCGCGGAATCATAAAAGTTTTAAAAATGTTTTTTTTCATTGTTTTATACTTTCAAGCAGATGGAACCTATTAAGTTTATTTTGAAACCTTTTTTTATGAAAATAAGGAACAACGTGTTTTCGATCTACTCAAAACAGGCTGGCCACAAACATTTGGTATTTTGCCAACATCTAGTCACGAGCATCAGTCTAGATATTTTTTACGATCCAGTTTTTGTTTTGGAGAATTTTAATTTTAGATGTTCGTATCTGTTCTGAAGTAGGTTATACTAAAATGTTTTGAACATTTATCAACATATTTTTATATAAAAACTAGCTGTTGTCCGCGACTTTGTCCCCGTGAGTAGAAGTTAGAAGTCATGATTTATACCTGCCCTGTTTTTTCACATTTTCCATTGTACCTATCTTCGCTCCTATTAGTTGCAGCGTGATGGTTTATAGCCTAAAGCCTTCCTCGATGAATGGTCTATTCAACACAAAAAGAATTGGACCAGTAGTTCCTGAGATTAACGCGTTCAAACAAACAAACAAACAAACTCTTCAGCTTTATATATTAGTATAGATATAGATGATGATCATTTTTGCTAATAAATTGTTATTATTCATCTAAGAAAAATCGATCAGATTTGATTGTTTATGAAATAGCTATTTCATGGCCTCGTAGAAATTTTAAGATCCATCGAATAGAGTTCAAATATTCAGAAATCAAACAATTGGGACCGCGGGACGTCCCAATATAAAATGCACTTTCTCTCGGGATTTTTCCCTAAACCAAATAAGGTAGTTTTTAGCAATTACAATCAATTATGCTAGTTTTCGTGACCTAAATCTTTAAATCGCATAGCATGACCATTGCCATGTAGGTACTAGCTGTTGACAGCGGCTTCGCCCACTAATTAAAGATGATCCCACGGGAACATCAAATCGGGATCCCCGCATAGGACAAGCGTTCGTGTGATCCACGAACGCTTGTCTTGAGCCTAGGTATCTTTGCGCTTGTTACATGAATGTTTGTGAAATTCTCCGCGACACAAGGATTAAATTCCTTAATCCGGGATTCGTGTACCAAACGTCCAAATCCGTTTAGTGATTTTCGCGAAAAAGAGTAAGAAACGCCCATCCATATTTACCACCTTTCGCGTTTATAATATTACCACAAAATTAAATGACTAGACTGATGATTAATTGAAATTGAGTAAATAATAAATATATTAGTCCATATAAGGAATACATTAATAAATCGCGTGTATTGTTTGTTAATCTATACATTTAATGGTAAACGGTTTTCCTTGTTAGTGTCGAAATAGTGATAATGATGGCAATGACCTCTGGACGGGGACATAATTGTTACGTTTATTCGATAAATCTTCGTTATAAATTGGAAATATACCGTAAGGAAGCTAAAACTTTCGTTACGTTCAAACTCGATCGAAATCCGCGTTCAAAATACATGTTCTCGTAAAAGCACTAAATGGATTGACGATCAATGAAATTGACAATATGGATCGCGATCACCAATGTTCGCGGTCGCGGTGGAAGTAATTCAGCAACGTTGCCAAAATGGCAATACTTTTTTAATTTATTATGTCCAGAAGAATACAGCCAGCACTAAATTTAAACGTCAAACGTTTTATTTTTAAAACAATGACGCCTTTTTATCCTAGAACTAAGAATGATGGCGCCGGACAGTGACAAGTTAATTAGTTTATGGGTCATCTATCCTTAGAATTTTAGACCTATTTAGTACTGTAGGTATGACTAGTTCCATTCATAATTGTCTATTTTAAGTATTGAATAGGGTATGGAGGCGCTCGTGACTAAACAACGACAACACAAGTTGATCAACCGCAATTTAAGCTACGCTTGATGCGGTCGCTCGATGGATGGGTGACCATCTACGTAATACGTATAACGAGTTTGTCCGTATGTCGGGAGGCACGTTAAATTGCTGGTATTTACACATCTTTGACAGTCATTTCGGATAGTCAAAAGCTAGGAAGCCTGACAACCAGTCTGACTAAGGGGTATCGTGTTGCCCAAGTAACTGGGTTGAGGAAGTTAGGTAGGCAGTCGCTTCTTGTAACTGTACTTCGTGTACTGAGCTGCATACGCTTGGCCTGGAAGCCGACCTCAACTTAGTTGGGAATAGGCTAGGGTGATGATGGAAAATAAATTATTGTACTTACCTAGTTGGCGGTTACCTACTCAATAAAATCGACAACATCATAATGATAATTTGAACAGAATAACTGCTTATATTTGAAGGTCAAACAAATATTTTGTGCAAGGTGATTAATAGGTCATCAACCTAAGTTGTAAAAGGCGTCAAAAAGATTATGTCAGGAGCGTCAAAAGTTACGCTTAAGTATGTTTTTTTTATTAGGTTTGTAAGAATTATAACCTAACCCAATGTTGGTTTATAAACTATTTTTTTTTTCAATTTATTATTCGGTAAGATTAAAAATAGTTTCTAAAGACATGATTTATAGACGCTCGATTAAGGCTTTAGGTTTTTTTCAATCAACTCGAATAAAGTAGACTAATCAAAAAAATATAAAATTATTACAACATATAGGATACTAGCTGTTGTCCGCGACTTCGTCCCCGTGGGTAGAGGATATAAGTTATGATTTATACCTGCCCTGTTTTTTTCAGTTTCCACTGTATCTTCGCTCCTATTAGTCGCAGCGTGATGGTTTATAGCCTATAAAGCCTTCCTCGCTGAATGGTCTATTCAATACAAAAATATTTTTTCAATTTGGACCAATAGTTCCTGAGATTAGCGTGCTCAAACAAACTCTTCAGCTTTATATAGTAGTATAGATCCCAAGGACAAACAGCATGCCAGAGGAAAAAAACTTCTGCGTATGTTTAGTTAAAATGTTGCTCTACCGAATATGGATTTCCGTGGTCATTTGTTACTCGACTAAATTGAGTAATATCCGAGAACATGACATGTACTTTTTGTAACCAACATATAGGTACAATATACATAATACTCGTACATTAAAATTTATGTATATTATATTTATAATATAGATATAAATTGGGGGAGGCCTATGTCCGCAGTGGACTACTGAAGGCTGATGATGATGATGATGATGATGATGATGATGATGATGATGATGATGATATCTATAATTATTTTTTGTAAGACTGTTTTTTTTTGTCGACTTTTCTACTCATCTATTATTAGGCCCACATAGAGTCTTACATAATGAAGAGTACCTACTTAATCAATCAAAATTAAATGAATAATTTGACAAATACGCATTAATTATTGCTTATAAATATGAGTAGCGTATGAAATGACTTCATTTTAGAGATAAAGAAAAAAGTTTCTAGGAAAGTAACCAAGAAGGTTTTATTACGAAAAGGTTTTAACCCTTATCCATCAAAGGCCTGAGTATAAGTTGAGTAATCTCGGTGATTCCTTACCTCGTCACAATGTCACGATGCAGTAACTTATTATATTACTCATTTATAAGAGCTGCATCTAGGAAGGGCAAAGTCCATCTTTTAGAGAATAGTTTGAGAATGCCATCATCAGGAACTTGGTAATCATGATGGCATGATAGGATGTGTGGACAAAAGGATTTGTTAATGGCTAGGTACGGTATATTAGAAGAGAAGATAGTTGTTTTTTGCCTATTTTTTTTAATTAATACTTGTGGATGACTATAATTCTTTTATTTTTATAACGACTCTACCTAATTTTAAGGATATTCTACAAACATTAAATTAACGCACAAAGCCACTGCGACTCGGAACAAGCATATTTGTCGACATTGCCCGACTAGTTTCGGACCCAACCGGAGTCCTTAATCATGAGCTGACGCGGCGGGGTCACGAGTCGAATCATTTGATAGTGAATCATTCTCACGATAGTTACTAACAAAATACAGATATTAAGGAGGCGAAACCCACTAAATAATTAAGGAATTCCCACACCACATCATTGAATAACATTGACGAAATCTATTACTAACGTACGTAAAACACAACATAAGGATACTACATCACATTATGACGGTTTATGAAACATAGTAATGACTATTTAATAAACATTTATAAATAATAGCTACGATTCCTAATAATTTTAAACTTACGTCAAAATTACATGATTAATTATAAGTAAGTATTCCTGTTTCATATTATTTTGCACTTTGGATTTGGGATTTCGAGTGACGTCAGTCACGTAGGTTGAATTTCTAGGATATCGTTTATAGGGAATCTGAATAGTTTGGAACTAGATTTTCCCTTTTTTTTTGGTAAGGCGGGGGAATCCTCATGGACACCCACTCCCTCGGGGGAGGAAATGGGTAGTGTCAGACTTTTACTGACTAAACCTGAACCGCCGTGCTACGTCATCCGCGTTTTTGTGTCGGTTTATGGCAATGCGTTGCAATCCTTCATACAAACTAGATTCTCCCTACTAATTGACTGCTTATAAGATGATGAAATCATATGATCCTTTTTGAAAAATATTTTTGACTAGAAATAGTGTGGTTTTAAGAAAAAAGAACCTAGGAGAAATTTAAGTTTATCTCAAAAAAAAACTGTATAAGCACACGAAACAGTTATTGTTATTTATACACTAGCAAGCTGACAAGATAAAAGTTTCAAGTTTCTCTACATTTTACACAAAATTTCTCATACACAAATTATTTATCAATATTACCATCATCATTAGCCTAGCCTTATCCAGCCTAACCGGATGCTGTACCAGTGTTTTACAAGGAGCGTACCGTTACTGCTTAAATCAGATGACCAAAACAAGGTCTGTCAACAAATTAATTTATAGACCAAAACCGATTCTCGATAGACCTATTACTAAATCGATATTCGTCATTCGAGTGACGTGTATCAGATTGGAAGATGGCCTTTGGGAAACTCTCAATGTAGACATAGATGACTAGCTCATAACAAGGTCTTTCAACAAATCGATTTAAACAAAATCGATACTCGATTTATTACTTAATCGATATTCGTCACGCGTGACGTGTATAGATATACTTCTCGGCTGGCCTTTGGGAAACTCTCATAGTAGACACATACGTGACATATTGCTACTATTATTAGCTATACTGTGAATTCGGCGGTAAATGTCCCGAGTCTGTAGGGTGACTATGATTTTGGACTTCATGGAGACTGTGTGAGGAAATTTTATGGGGTTGGTATTCTTGATATATTATACTATCGAGAGAAATTTTAGCTCATAAGTCAGTTTATTTATAATATACCTAATATTAGTTAAAAAAATTCAATGACTATTTTATTTTTAAAGAATCAGCTATAGTTTAACCTACGACGTTGGATGTAAATGTACTGACATATTCTAAAGAAAATACTCTCCTTGAACATGGATGATATTTTCATTAATTTCTTTTTGTAAAACCTCAAAGTATTCTCATTTTAGTTGTCATGTATCATCCACTTTTCCATCGATTTCTTATACTTTGAAGTTGCTGCTTACTTTAAAATCTTACGTCTAACTATTATTTCCTATTATCGGCCTTAGGACTAATTCTATCTGTCTCTTAGTGTCCCAAAAGCGTGAACACCCTACAGTGATTGGCGGTCATCATATACCCGAGCTCTCGTGCATCGGCCGCCAGTCGACCGCCGCTTGCGCATCGAGAGAAACAATTTTAAACAAGACATTATTTAAATATCGAAGCGCGTTCGGTTATAAAATATTCGTGTGTAGTGATCAGTGTTGTGAATTGAGATTTTTGTTTGACAAAAGGTATTTTGTTTTTTTTTTCATTACATTGTTTTTTTTTCTAAGACTAAGAGTTAAACTTTTTCTTTAATCATTAAAGTTATCGCTTTTTTATATTCATCTGACAAAGTTCTGGTAAGTTTATTGTTGACAATTAGTAATAGGTATCTAATTTAGGACACGCTATAAATAATTATGCGTGATCGACTTTCGCCGAATTTTGCATCCAGGCATCGAAAATGTGATAGTTAATAATGCCAAAAACAACATTTGTAACATACTTTTGTTAAGAAAAGTAAAGTTTTAATGAGGATCCTACAAATATTAAAAAACACTGTAGTGCAAACCTACTAAGACACGATAAACATAACTAATATGGTAATAAATCGATTTCAAAAATTCGATACAGCAGTTAAGGAAGAGAAAAAAGTGTTTAAAATCAGAAGGTTTAATAAGTAGATGTTGATATGTGTCATAAAAATGATAAAGCCGAGCAGATCGAGTTCGTGGTACTCAATAACTACCTAACTATGTTTGCAGACTGCAATGTCATGACTATAAATACTTTCTTTGTGAATGTCAACAGATAAAAATTTAGGTATCTTTACATTGAACTTCCAAACGTGATTATTCTTTTCACCGTCAAAAAAATATATCAGAAGCCGTATTTAAATTTCTTTTGATGACTGACCCTGTCGGGGCAATAGTTAATGTCCTTGGCTGCTTATCCCGGTGGTTGTGAGTTCGATTCCAACTAAGGACATCTGTGTGGTTCACAAAGTGTTAATTCAGTGTTCGATTGCGTACATATGATTTACATCGATTAAAATTTAAAGCAAGATGAAAGTAACAGAACTGTCAAACTTCTTATCAACTTATAATTTATTAAAAGTTCCGCGCTCAAAAGAGATCAAAACAAATAAATCATTAGCCAGATAAAAGAGTCGAATAAGTTACATAAAGATTAAAACTCTATCAAAACAGTAATTTAGATTTTTATTGATGTGTTTTATTTGCATTTCTAAAATACTAAAAGTTTTTTATGTTAATTCTTTTTATTATAATTAGCATGGATGAGAACCTCATGTAGTTTTAGGTGATTATAAAAATACCTATAAGACAGTACCTTTACAAAAATAAAAAATGTTACATTCGATTTAACCATGACCTCATTTTAAGAATGTTGTTCCCAATAAAATAAATTAATTAATAAACCTATAACGGACACAATTTTCGCCACACGTCGGCTCTTTGCCACAGTTGCAATTATATTACCTAAAAAATGGTGTCTATTATTTAAATTCGATAAATATTCCTTTTTACGATCTATGTCCTGTGAAACAAATAGCCACCCTATCTACAGTCTACCTGTCAATACGTCATAGCCCAACTCTCATTAATCTGTCTATTCAGTAGCTGTGTGTAACTGGCAAGATGAATGTACCTGTAATTATTTTAATGATGCTATTTACAAATAGTCTACATACCAATGTGTAAACTGTTGACTTCTTGACCTCAAGATTGGTAAGAATTTAATCTTAAAACGATATAATTCTGGCCTTATCACCTATTTTTAGGTGACACACTACATATTTCCAAATTGTCTTATAGGTCTGTGTTTTTTACCTCCAAAATCATCCCAGCTTAATTTCTTTGAAATGCTTTCACGAGAAAAATCATAACTCTCCATTATTAAGCTTTGTATTTATTTATTTATTAAGGGAAAACAAACAATTGTAAAATGTAGATAGAGTCAATAAGGAACATATTAAAAAAAATAATTGACAAGTGTACAATCCACGATTGTACAAATATAGTTGAAAGAATCAGAAAGAACTTTGGGGACTTTTGAAAGAAAGTTAAAACCAACACGATTACCCTTTATAGCGATGATAAATATCTAAATAGTCGTAGCCGCCAGAATGTTAGAAATGTTGTCAAAATCTCTTTACATAGAGATGAAAAGTTAATGATTAATTCCTGGCTAAACAAAACTGCACATGTTGATAGATCATGAGTTAAGCGATTGATACGGTCGGCCCGTGGGTGGGTGACAACCTATGTCATAACGAGTTCCTCCGTGTCTCGGAAGGCACGTTAATAAGCTGGCTCTGGCTGTTAGTTACACAGACAGTCGTTACGGGAAGTTAAAAAATCTGAAAACCAGTCTGACTAAGGGATATCGTGTTGTCTAGTTAGGCAGTCAGACCTTGTAAAACACTAGTATTTAGACTGAAAGCCGACCCGAACATAGTTGGGAAAAAGACTTGGAGGATATCTAAAAGGTGAAAAGATTTAAGTTTTGTCCAAACGATTAAGTATTCATTGTTGTTCCAACTTTATTTCGTTTTAAAAACCAGTTTTTTTATGTATTCGATTGGTACGCAAATACTTAACAAAGTACGAACGACGTTTGTTGACATAGTATATAAATAAATAAATGAAGTATTAACTACTCATGGCAAACTGACAAACTCAAATGATCGTTAACGACAATCGTAAAGTTTATAACTTGTAATAATGATGGCTTCTGATGAATCTTTTTAATAGCAATTGTAGTTACATCAAATTAAAGTGCTGTTTTGTTACAACTGTGTAACTAGCAGTAATGACATAACGTATAATTTAAAAGAGTATCTATTTTGAAGAAGCGAGATGGATCATTACTCGATGTGTAGTGTCAGCTCTCGTCCACAAGCAGTTCCTACTGCAGTTTTATTAAGATCGTCAAAAAATCATACATTCTCTCACTCGTCTAAGCTTCAAAAAGTATCGCAAGTATATTGGCTATCTCCGTACCAAACATGAAAATCGGAAAATCCGTTTAAGCGTCAAGTGGTAACAAACAGTTACACAGATGTAAATTGTTGTTGTTATAACATTCGATCTTTATTTTTGAGACTTTTTTGTTACATTTATGATCTGTGAAAATTAAATTTACATATTTGGCTATCCCGGTTTATGAGATAGAACAAACGACGGACAGACAGCGGATCCTAGTAATAAGTGTCGGATTTGACAGAACAACAAAAACGTACAAAATTTAACGAAATAACTATGTTAAAACGAGTAAACTTTATGCCACAATGTATCAAAATATGTTTAAGTAGGTACAAATAAATCATTCGAAGTTGTTAATGTCATTCATTATATTGTAGGCACCTAATAATCTCTGTTTGTATAAACATTAGGTATGTTTGGTCGAATAGAGAATTTATAGTGAGTGGTTTTGAACTTTATTCAACAATTCTAATTGAGTAATACTTAATGTAGTTTCAGACCCAAATGGTGACAAGGTGATAAAAATGTCTTGTATGAAGGATTACAACGCATTGCCATACACCGACACAAAAACGCGAAAGACGTAGCACGGCGGTTCAGGTTTAGTCAGTAAAAGTCTGACACTACCCATTTCCTCCCCCGGGACAAAAAAAAACAGTGATAAAAATGTTTGAGTAAACCGTCTTTGAACAATTATCAATCCGACTCACAAAATTTATTATAATAGGATAGTAAACAAAAAGTATTTCCGAATCTGATTGTTTAATGATAAAATTTTGATAGCATGATAGATTTTGTTATAAATGAAAATTATGGCTTAGTATGAAGAATTTTCACCCGTTTCTTCTAACTCTTACAAGAAATGTGTTACAGGCCAATATTATTAACAGGCAGCACAATTGATCCGAGTTTCTTGTACAATAATAGCCAATGATCACAATTGCATCATGGCGGCAAATAGAAGGAACTGGATGCCTTCATCGTTATATCTAGCGGCAACTGTTATTTATGACGAACCTGTTCCCGTACCGTGTCTCACTAATAAATAATCACGTATTATCATAGATTATTCAATAGTTCCAGAAATAATACGGTGTTTATCTGTTAATCTTGGTTTGCACAATGCACTGCACACCCACTTGTGTTTGAGTGTCAATTTATTCAACGGATTATAACAGATACCGAGCCGATTTCTCAATCTGAATATAGACCTGAGCTAGTCAAAGAATTGGATCTATCTTAAAAATGATACCCCAATATGGTTTTTCAGTGCCATTTTTTCAGGATATATAGGTATACCATTCATTTATTGATGAAACTTACAGGTGTTTGCACGTATTGCAAGAAAATGAAGTTTTGGGTTAAAATGAAGAATTGACGAAGCTATGTAAATTGAATTTTATAAGAGGTCACCAATTTAAGAGATACGGTTTCAAATCCAGGAATTAATATCGTCGAATCAAAACTATCATACCATGAAACATTTTTAATGAAATAGATTTCATTGATAAAAATTTGTAGAACCTGTATGAGATGTACTTTGGCCTATCGACATCCTTTTGCTCTATCTGTGTCTTGTCAAGGTCGGTCGCAGCGTCCAGTCTAGTCTAGTCTCAATAGTTTGACAATAGATGGCGTGAAATTTGCTCTACACAGGCCCCCCTTTTCCATGTCATTTTCTCCTGTGCGGGCCTCATCATCTCTCAATATTATTGTTGCCTTTAAGCCTAGAAGAAAGTAGATATATCAACAGAACGACAAATAGTAGAGTATTCAGTATCGTATGTAAGGAAGTTAAAGAGATGGCTAAGGATCGAAAAAGAAGGAAAAACTTTCACTGACAAGAGCCTTGCAGGTCAATTTGATAATAATATCTCTAATATCTCTAGTCTAACCCGATTACTTAACAAAATATTAAATAAGAATACCCTTGACTAACAACCATCCAAACAAAATAATCCAGAAACATTTTCTCAGTCTCATAAAATAGTTATTTCAAACATTTATCGACAACATATTGCAGTCGCGTTAGCTTTACGGCTTACAAATATTTCCGTGGCTGTGTTAGGTGGATATTTTGAGAAAATACTTTGTTGAACCCTATAGCACGAAATACAACATAGTTTCCAAGGGAATTGGAAATATTTACTTTGAAACAGAACAAGAATAGATTTTCTGCGCACCACGTTAGCTCACTGCAGGTTGGCGATGCAGATTCCAATATTTAGAAATCCAGGTTTCATAATATCCTCACGATGTTTTCCTTCACCGTTTGTCGTAGTGTCTTAGAATAATAAAGCAAGTACATAAAACTCTTGAAAGTCAGAATAGCACTTTAAATGCGTTGGTATCGGTATCTGCACCTAGTGCATACAAGTCTAAGCATAGAACCGCAAGGACACTACGTTTAAATAACTGGTGATGTACGAACTTACAACGATTAAATTTCCAAAAAACATGTGGGATTCCAAACAGCTTCGAAAAAGTTTTGAGTGCAAATATCTTTTTTAGTGCGATTATAAAATGCGATGCGACATTCAAATATTAAGTAAACCGCAAAATATCAAAAAAGAACTATGTATAATATCTGCTAATAAGCCACTAGAATAGATCAACAGATAAATTCGCACTCCGTGTCTTACATCTAAGATTACGTACCTACATATTCCCTGTAATTACGGTTAGTCACTACATACCTCATTGATTTGCCAAAGTCTAAACATTCAAATAATTTAAATACCTATTTAAGTATGCGTTAAACATTGCACAGTAATTGCCGGTCACCAATATTTTAGGAGCTAATTAAGCACTTTGATTTCTTGATAGCGCTAAGTTGACGCATGCGCAATGGCGGTAGGCGCCATCTTAAGTCCTTACTGCCAAATTGGCGCCGTCTTAAATTCGATTTTTTTATTGCGTTTTAATCAGCGTTTACTATAATGCTATGTGTGGTTTTAATGACGATTTAATCCCACGCGGGCGCCACACCTTTGAGAGATATTGTCTCATTGTTTTGTTGAAATATTAAGCATGTTATGAATATGTTTGTCTGAATAAAATATTATCATCATTACTTTTTATATGAAGAAATAAAGTTTATAAGAGTTAATCATTTCTCTGAATCTATTGAACTGATTTTGAAAAGATTTGAACTAGTAGAAAACCACGTGGTATCCTAGATCAAGTCTTGTAATAATTAAAAAAACATCTAACGAAGTGGGCTAGGTCTATTCAGCTAATTTGTTAATAGAGTTAGTGTACTTATAAATTACCTACCACGTAGATAAAATACTGGTAGCTATTTACTTTAATTAAAACTTGCCATTTCAAAATGCAATAAGCTTATTTATTTAGACATAAAACTAGATTTCATGTATCGTCTTGCAAGATCTAGGCAATTAGTGACAAAGCAACTATAATGTTTGTTTCTGGAGTTTAACTAAACGTGTCTTTACAGCTTCACGCCAATTAGTGAAAAGCGACATAACTAGGGCAACATAACTTCTTACATCTTGGAACGAATGGAGTTTACATCATTTAAAACATAGTCATGAACAGTTTATGAGAAACGCATCATGGATTGTTAAGTTTTATGTTTAAACTTAGATCAATATGCCTACTAATATTAGTATAGGATATTATAAAAGGGTATTTGACATAAGATCTGTTTAGTCTTTTACACAGATTTACAAAAAAAAATGATTTTCTGTTTGTTTAAGTCACTGCATTCAGCTTTTATTGAAATTTAAACAATCAAAACAAACAGTCTGGGTACACTTGGTAATTAGCGCAAAAGCACTTAAAATAATTGGCGCAAACATCTCTATTAAAAATATATCTACTTTACATGTATTGTTTTATTCGAAGTTTCATTCACATATTAAAAAAGATTTGTATAATTTAAGCATTTCAGATTATTTAAAAAGTATTACAATATATTAAATTAATATAGATATTTTAATACCATATGCTTGACTGCGGTTTTATTCACAAACCTAACCGCAGACAGACGTGATAAACCTAAATTATATCTGAACTAAATTACGTTGCATTCAATCTAAACATTTCAAAATGATTCTCGTTTACTGAAAAATATGAAAAAGCATATCTACGTCATTCTTTGTAATATTAAAAAAATCTTTAACTACCTAAAGTTAAGGTAACATTTTGAATAACTTAGATAGATACTTATTACTTATTGCATCAGATCGTTTTTTGTTTCTAATTTTATTTTGTAATATAATTATACAATATTTGTATTTGTTACAGATTTGAAGCATGGAGCCCCTACAAGTAGACATTGTGCACTTTTATCCGAGGGAAAACGCACAGCCTCATAATACAGTCAAGTAAGTTCCTCAGTTTTTCAAAGTATTGCGTAAGACTTGATAAGATATTTTTAAAGGCAGTCTATAACCTAAATGATATGGTAGCCTAGAGTTAAGAGCACTGCACAGGACTGCCAATTGAATGGTCTCGAGTTCAATTCTAAAGCACGCATAGCTCATTAATATTTGATTTAAATTACCTAAAAACCTCATACCTGCCAATTTTTTTCTTATTGAATGTCCCCGTTTTCTTGTAGACCTCTCCAGAGATTTCTTTCTCTGATTATTCGTTTATCTCCTTCTTTACTGAGATTTGTTTTTCTAACATTTCTGCTAAAAAGATAGTGCCGAAGGCAAATGGAGAATGTTTAATACTTACATTTTCATCTTTAGATACGAGGTGGTGAACGATGAGAACCCCACCACCACGATAGTGCGTCGCGGACAGCCCTTCAGCGGCGTGGTGAGGTTCAACAGACCCTACGATGAGGCCAACGATATTGTACAGCTGGTCTTCTCTATCGGTAAGGACTTCACACGTATATCAATTAAATGGTTCAATCTATTAAAAAACTATTTACCCATCCTATTTAGTATTTACGGACAAATTATGAAATTATAGCAAGTGAGGGATCCTAGACTTCCTCCACTTTATCTTACTGTTAATATAAATTGCTTAAAAAAATATTTAGATTAAGAAAAAAAATGAAAAAGAAATAGGCTTCCCCCGTTAAGCTTTTAACCGCACCAACCGTTTATTCGCATAACTGTAGACTTCCATAATACACAACCCGGTGACATAAGACTGGACGGTCGACCACACAGTTCAGCCTGAGTAAAATTATTATCACAATTTAGATACCCTAAAACCCAATAACCAACCTCTCTTTCTCTTCTTTTAATTTGAACTATTATATTCAGGTGACAAGCTGACAATGGACACGATGGGCAAGATGTTCATTCGTCGCGACGCCGTCCCGGATAAGCACTCGTGGAGCGCCACCCTGCAAGACCTGCCCGAACCAAACACACTCTCCTTCAACGTAAGATACATATTTATACATCGAGGCTCTACAGTGGTGACATTAGAGATACGCTGTATATCTATTATTTTTATATTTTTGCCTTTTTGGTATCATCAACTAAGCGGTACAAAGTTTGACGGTCGGTTAATTACAGGTATCTAAAAATAAACAGTAGTATATAGTATATATTTTGGTAGTTTATATATGTCGTTTAGTATCCTAGGGATCTAACACTAAATCTATAAAAAAGATTTTCGTGCTTGACCGATTTTTATTAAACATGTCAAAGAAAACTCGTTTTTAATATTCACATGTATTACAAAACAATTACATTAATAAAATTAGTAGAATAAAAAAATCTAAAATCCCACGTTTTAAATGTCACTCCATTCGAATTTTATTAAAATAGGTCCAGCCGTTTTCATAGCTGTAAATTGCATTGTCATTGGGCTTACAGCTACACTGAAAATTTCACCCTGCTAGCTTATCGGGAAATGCCTCGAAATTGAGTTGCAAAAATACATCGAATCAAACTAGAAAAACCAAGAATATTTAAAATACAGTTACACACTAGATCTAGTAATTGAGAACAAATTTATTGGTCGTTCTAAAACTCGTTTTACCAATTTAGAATACTAATTTCATATATAAAATTGCATTGGATAAAAATCGCGTTGCCTTGTAGATATTACGAACATTCGTCAAAAAGTAATCAGAATATGGCCACACATGCAAAATGTATGCTGTATTATATTAAGATTTTTGTTTGACTTTTACGCTAAAAAAATGCTATTATCTTGGATTAATGTATTTGGTCTCTTGATTTAAAGGGTGTAAGGGTATATTTCAGCTGATAGCTTAGTGGTGAGAGTGCAGTACTGTGTAGTCAAAGGTCTCGAGTTCGAACCCATATGGCGTGATTTTTAGAAAAATAATATCATAGCTTTCGTGTTTTGGAAAGCATGTAAAAATGAGGGTTCTGCTTGTGTTTTCTCTCCTGTCGTGTCGGATTGCATCCCATCGATATGAGTACGCCTTTATGCACATACGCTTGAGGACCGATGGACTAATGTTCAGCGCAAGTAGCTAGTCTAGTCGTCTTTGATAAATATATTTTTTATCAGAGTGTTACTAGTTATATCTGTGACACAATAGCTCCCTGACAGATCGATTTTTATTTAGTTTGATTTTGTATTAAGTGAATTATGGCCGGTGCTTAGACATGTTTGAGAAAAATCGGTCGAGCCATTTAAAAGTTGTGGTGGGTAAAAGGTTTTGCTGCCCAAAAAAAAACCTTTTTTTTCCTAGTGTTTAGTCCTTTCAATTTTTCCTTCAGTAGCTTTTAATTCATTTTCATTGGCCTAGCCTTTTTCCCAACTATGTTGGGGTCGGCTACCAGTCCAACCGGTTTCAGCTAAGTACCAGTGTTTTACAAGGAGCGACTGCCTATCTGACCTCTTCAACCCAGTTACAACACGATACCCCTTGGTTAGACTGGCTGTCAGACTTTTTCAAGGTTCTGACTACCTGTAACGACTGTCAAAGATGTAGGAATAACAGCCGGGACCCACAATTTTACGTGCCTTCCGAAACACGGAGGAACTCGTTATGAAAAAGATGGTCACCCATCTACGGACCAACCGCGTCAAGCATAGCTTAACCTGTGATCGAATCACTTATGCGGTTATAGCTTAGCCACGAGCTCCTCTTCAGTAGCTTTTAATTGACTTACTAAATTATAAATACAGACGCTTCATTAACCAAAGAGTCGTAATTCATAATTATAATGAATCTCACGTTATTCATGACCCTTTGTCAAACACGTTTATCAACATATTATGTTAATCCATATGATTTATATTATTTTTGCATAAACGATGCTATCGGAAAGAATTTATGGCTATATACATATGTGCTGTGTTTTGTAGAAACTAATATGACATCACTATTTACATGCAGAAAGTACATACACTCGGCGTCAAAAAAATCGCACCTCCTTGAAAATAACATTCAAAGCGTTATTAAACCTTAACACGCGCATATACCCCCACCAATATTGATGTCATTTGAAAGCCAAATAAATAAACTTATAAAAAAACACCATTTCATTTAATTAAAAAAAAGTTTGATACCACAAATGTAACTTGATAAAAAAAGGCAAATTTTGCTCCTCAGCGGGGCCACAACTTGCGCTACCTTTAGTGGGTATAAAAGGGTTAATACAGGTTCAATTGGGGTCATTCGCTATCCAACCGTTGAAGAGGACACACGAGAAGATCGTTCACAAAAAAAAACGCCTTGAAGATGGATACTACTGCTGATGAAGCCGCTCAAGTGATTGCACTACTGCAATCAGGGATGCGACAGTGTGATGTCGCTCGGCAACTGAACTTGAGCCGTTTTTCGGTTCGAAGAGTATACCAGCGGTTCTTAGAGACCGGTGGCCATGTCCGGAGGCATGGGTCTGGTAGACGTCGCTGCACCTCGGAGAGAGACGACCGATTCATCGTATCGACATCTTTAAGAAATCGGTTTTCTAATGCTGTTGAGTTGCAACAACAGCTCCGGGCAGCTCGCAGAACTACCGTGAGCATTTCTACGGTTAGACGAAGACTGAGGGAGAAGAAGATAGTGGCTCGAAGAGCTGCTACAGGTCCAAAATTGACCGCAGAGCATCGGCGAGCCCGCTTACAGTTTGCTCGCGATCACGTAAATTGGTCTCTTGACCAATGGAGCGCTGTTCTCTTCTCGGATGAGACGAGAGTATGCCTTTACTGCAACGACAGACGCAAAAGAGTGTACAGAAGACAGGGTGAACGTTTCGCTCAAGCCTGCATCCAGGAGACAGTGGAATACGGGGGTGGTTCCTGTATGTTTTGGGGTGGCATGTCGGCTGACGGCAAAACCAACCTTGTGTGCGTTTCCCGGACTGCAGGTGCTCGCGGGCAAGGATCGTTGACTGCTCACCGGTATATCACAGAGATCCTGAAAGAGCATGTGGTTCCCTATGCCGGTTTTATTGGCGAGGGGTTCACATTAATGCACGATAACGCTCGCGCTCACACTGCATTAATTGTGCGCGATTACCTTCAAGAGGTTGGGATCTCTGTCAGGCAGTGGCCAGCGAGAAGTCTAGATCTGAACCCGATAGAGCACCTCTGGGACCATTTGAAACGCAAGGTTCGGTCTCGTGGTCCCGCTCCTACGACTCTCCAGGAACTTGAAGAGGCCGTTATTGAGGAATGGGCTAGTATCCCTCAAGAAGAGCTCCTAAACTTGGTGAGATCCATGAGGGAGCGTATGGAAGCCGTCATCCGGGCACGGGGGGGTAACACTAGGTTTTAGGTTAGTTTTAAGAAACTTTTTGTGTATTTTTTTGTATGATTCATCTGTTTTTAATTTTGGCTTAGTTAAGAATTTTTATTGTTTTGTAAACTTTATTGTTTTTTGCATTGTTTTAATAAAAAATAAGAATTAATTGAATTGTTTTTATAAGTTTATTTAATAGGCTACCAAATGACACCAATATTGGTGGGGGTAAATATGTGTGTAATTGTTAAAATAACGCTTGAAAGCTATTTTCGCAGAGGTGCGATTTTTTTGACGCCGAGTGTATAATAATAATTATACCTAAATTTTATCCTAAAACTTGAGCAACAACAAATTAATTAAAAATAAATTATTATTTTTAGGGTCCAGCAGTCTTAGGGTTGCAGGTTCTGTTATCTTTCCGTATATCTGTGACCATGCTGTATCTCATAAACCATAACAGCGTGACGGTTAGGTTCTTTGAACGCAACCACCAGTGTCTGACTCGCACATAACCACACTCATTACATACTATTTAAAAACTAATTATACCATCCATAAGTACCGAAATATATAAAGATAAGAAAGATATAAAAGTAAACATGTATAGAAAGAGATAGCTATACTATAGTGCCTTCCCTACACTATTGCTATCCTTGTCCCATAGGTGTCGAGTCCAGTGAACGCGCCCGTCGGTGCGTGGGCGCTGCGCGTCATCACGTGGCAGAGAGGGTCCCGAGAGAGGGCTTACTATGACTTCGATCAAGACATCTACATACTCTTCAACCCATGGATTCCTGGTAAGTTCAACAAGCAAATTGGCATCTATACTAATATATAAAGCTGAAGAGTTTGTTTGTTTGTTTGAACGGAAGGCTATAGGCTATATAACATCACGCTGCGACTAATAGGAGCGAAGATACAATGGAAAATGTGGAAAAAACGGGGAAAATTCTAACCACGTGGACGAAGTCGCGGGCAACAGCTAGTAATACATACAATTTGACTGCCCTGAAAAGAGGCATCCTAATACTCCTGTCAGTTTTATGAATTGCAGGGTCAATGTTTTTTGAAAGAGTAAGTTATATCTAGGCTTTCTGGCCAGTTCTTCTCCATAAGAATGAAATATAGGAACCGCGCAATTAGTCACTAGTACCTACTGTAATGTAACGTTTCTTAAGCTCCTTCTTTAGGTATAGATACGAGAAACAAAAACATTTTGATTATGATTTAATCATTTCGATTAATAAAAATGATTAATGTTCAACGAAGAAAAATGTGCCAATACTAATATTAAGCAATGGCTTCTTATAGCAGATAGATGGATATCCTAGACCTAAGCCCCTAGGTGATTCGTGAAGCCAGATATTTTGATGTTTTCGTACATATGCCTCATCCATTAAAATACTCTCAAATATAACTATCATGAATAATAACGATTATAGTGAACGGATATTCACTATAATCGTTGACTTAGTGTTCTAAAGTCTTTAATATCACCTGAATAAACACCGATTGGATTATGAATATTATGTCTGTTGATATTTGTAGAATATATAATCTTTAAAATATCTACCTATTCATGCAGCAGTACGGTTTTTAAAAGTTAACGCCGTGAGTTTTTTTCTCGTCTCCATCAAAAAGGGGCACAAAAACTAAGTAATTCTCCTAACTATTAAGTTGCAAATCTTGGTAGCTCGAAAAGAAAATTATTACAAAATTCATGGAGTTGGGAACCAGTCTATGATTTCTTTATGCGACTGTATTGAAATGCAATTTAAACTTTGAATAAATTGCAGAAGTATAAACTAGAGGAAAACTGAAACACAAATAACTTAATTTACATTTACTTATACATATCTCTTAGAGATATAAGTAAATGTTATTTCTGTTGTTCAGTCTTCGACAAGTTCCTTGTTTTTGCATTAGAAATGCAAAAATGTAGCCCTAGTAGTAGTAACTTCAATTATACTACTGCCCTGCCCTACTATAATAATTACTCAAAACTCTAAGACCACTATGCGCGCGGCGAGTTCGATCCCTGCGCAGACCAAACATTTGTAGCGTGATACACGCTTATCCTGAATCTAAGTGTCTTACTGCATCTGTCTTGATTGTTTTTGAAATTCCCCGACTACACGAAAGCGAAATTCCTTAGCGCGGGACTCATTAAAAAAATAGCTAGTTTTTAACAACACGAAAATTATTAAACCTTTTGTCCGCAGATGATCAAACCTACATGGAAGACACAGCTCTTCTCCAGGAGTACGTGCTGAACGACGTGGGCAAAGTGTGGGTGGGGCCCGTTAAGACCACGCGTGGGAAACCCTGGATGTACGGCCAGTTCGACGCCGTGGTGCTGCCGGCCTGCATGTTCATGCTCGACAGGGCTGAAGTGCCATTCAACCAGTAAGTACCTGGTACAAGTCATTTGCGAAATAAGGACTCGGTGTGACATCGAAGTGCTGGACTTTGACGATACACCAGAAGTTCTCAAATAATGTGGCTGATTAGTTTCATAATTAATGTTATTTTAAATGGCGATGGAACCTGGAGGGTCACAAAACTATTGGAAGACATATCTAGACATCAGGCGATATTTTTTTGAGGAAGTCAAGTTTCAAAGTGAGCTTTCGAAATGGCATTCCTAATGCTTAGAACGCTATTTCGCGCTCAGAACCAAGATATTATTAACGATCACAGTACCGGCTCAAAATACTTTTTAAGGTGTTCTGGGCTCTTCGTTATGTAATTTACCAATCTCACTTACAGTTAAAAATTACGTAACCAACTGAAACTGTTAAATTATATTGTTAACCTTCTCCTTACCACAGGCAGTGGCAAATAAGGCAAAAATAATTTAGGGACTAAGTAGGTCTCACGTACTGGCTTTTCATAAATCTTAGATAACAGTCCAAAATAATTACTAACAATAAATAGTACCGGGAATCCACAACAAACTGATTCTAATTATCTACTACAAATTATGAAATTGGCAAGGTTTTATTGGGCGCTATAAATTAGCATAAACAGGCTTGACATTAAACGTGAGAAATCAAGAGTTGGCAAAGACGGACCGAAACGAAAGGATGACCAGATGATAATAATATATCTAAGTAATACTTATTAAGGAAGGTGGAATGGGGAAAACATTAGTAACATTAAGTACTAACTCTTGTCTGCGACTTCGCCTGCTTGGTTTTCCATTCTTGGGAGATTATATTTAACGCATAGGTTCTTTTTCATAAAACCTGTCCTGAATTGTTTTATACACCAGCCAGTTTAAACAGTGGTGACATTTTTTTTTTATCATAAAGCTGTTTTCGTTTTTAAACCGTTATATTTTAGTAATGACTCTAATTGCTTTTTAAGTTAATATCTAAAGATTTTAGGCAGGTATAAAATGTTGCTTAACTGTATTTTGACTGCGGATTTCGTTTGTACCCAACGATTCATGGATCATGGATTTCGATCGCGGATCGTGTTTGGGCGTGTTTGGGGCGCCAAGCATTCTGTTTTGTTTCATAGATTTCACTATATATCTATTCAATTCGGAATGTTTAAAATAACTTAACTATGTATTTGAAATTTCAAGTACCTGCATTTGAATTGCAATCTGCGTTAACTCACGTCTAAAACGTTAATCGCATACAAACAAACGAAGGTCTTGAGCACTCTTAAAGCTAGATATTAAATCCGAAGCAGAATATTCCGGGTAGATAACATGGATGAGCTAACTCCGGATTTAAAGTAGTACCGTCATGCAACGTGATCAGCTTGCCAATTAAATGAACGAGATGAATACAAAGTTTTAGGATGATGCTGACTTGAATATTTAGATGGAAAAATATGCATCCTATTGTTACATCTAGACATAGTGTCTGCAAACCAAATTGTACTGTGTTTTATGTGTAAGGTCATAGTTTTTCATGCAAGACGAGGTATTTATAATTGTGATGCTGTAGGTACGCACCTTTTAAATGTATGGACACTGGATATGGTTCGTACAAAGTGTAACGTCAACGGGGTAGGTTTTCTTGACTTTTGAGGTTGTCACTTGAAGTCTGGTGACCTTTCACACAGCATGAAATAAAGGAGTGAATATTGACATGGCTTGCAGTTTAGGATAATGCAAGAAAATATTGGCAGTCGTTTTCTTCCTACGAGGTTTCACGGATATACGTTTCTTAGTTCTAATAAGACAATTATCGTATAAGTATTAATGCATTAAATAGACTTTTAAGGTATGAGAATAATACTTGTCAAGTATGTGCGATATATTCGCTATTTACTAATTACATTCTTAGAATTCAAACGTTTATGATATTGGTATGTAGGCGTTACTCAGGAAAGACATGCATCACATAATTACCACGTGTTTAATCATCGTTTACGTTAATCCTTGATGAAGTAATTTGTAGATTGCATGTCTGATTACATGTCTATCAAAACGCATGCATCACGATTTCTTCTACTACCCACGTATGTTTTGATGTGTTTATGTTACTTCCGTGTCTCTTATTGCAGAAATGTCACGTATCTGTTACTAGTCTAAGGGTCTGTTTCGCCAACGCCACATAATTATTGCACAGATTTTTTCATACAAATAATGACAATTTTTTCAATTTCGGCTTTTCAGTGATGGTGAAATAAGCGCTCAATAAAACCGAACTGAATGATAGCACACAGTATTCAGGCTAAACTATTAAAACAAATTATTTTCTTATGATTGATCTTCCATTACCGACATTAATAAATACTGTCATGTAAATCTAAATTGTAGAGCAACTACTCGTAGAAATATTAAGAGTCGCTGCCGTTGAAAAAACAACATCGATTGAGCGGTAGGCTTGCAAAATGGACTTAACCTATGTATATGAAGGGACCCACAGATATCTGAGCTAGTGAAAACTGGACAGAAAGGAGCATTTATTAGTGTTATGATAATAAAAGGTGAAGTTGTAGATTAAATTGTACTTTGAAGTTAATTAAAACTAACTTTCACAGTCGTGGTGACCCAGTAAAGGTGACACGAGCAATCTCCCGCATCGTGAACTCGAATGATGACGGTGGCGTGCTAGTGGGACGCTGGGACGGCCAGTACGAGGACGGCACAGCGCCATCAGACTGGACTGGCTCCGTCGACATCCTCGCCCAGTTCTTGGAGACACAGGACTCTGTTCCGTATGGACAATGCTGGGTCTTCGCTGGTGTTGTTACAGCTGGTAAGTTTAGACCTTGAAGTCTGGTACTTAAGCTCTAGATTTGGTAAAAAATCTGTTGCTATGACGAAGCGTATCTACCTAGATATTTCACACTTCGTCGAATTAAGATTAGTTCGGGTTATCGCAGAACTTAAGATTTCAATGTTTGCGAGCACGGCGTGATGTTTTGAGTTACATTCTTGATATACAGTTTTTCGGATGTTGACCTGATAAGTGTTCTTGATAATAAACAAAGACCTACCAAAAAACTAGGTTCTTACTAAGTAGAACAAAAATTAGTGATAAAGTGACTGCTAGTGCTACAACTAAGTACCAAAAAGCAAGCTAGTACGAATCTTCAATATTTTTAGTTGTAGCCTAATTTTCTTCATACCCACACTTAATATTACCGTACCTCAAATCTAAACAACCACCCCCACAATAAACTCCAATTTCTCCTTCTAGTTTGCCGTGCCCTCGGCATCCCATCCCGTGTGGTCTCCAACCTGGTCTCCGCGCACGACGCGAACAGCACCCTCACCGTAGACAAGTACTACTCCGAGACCATGGAGGAGCTGGGCTATGACCCCAGCAATGATGAACCGGAACACACTGACTCCATCTGGAATTACCACGTCTGGAACGATGTTTGGATGGCAAGGCCTGATTTGACTGCTGGTAAGTACTCCCGTTGTTTTTCTTTTACTACTCAATAGGTGCCTTACTAGACAATAACCGGTTTAACAAGCTTTAAGAGATTATTTTAATGTTTGATTAGTACACAAAGTAAAAAAAAAGATATGATTATACAATAACAACTAGTTTGGCACAGCACCACCTAGGCTCAAATAAAGTAAAGTTTTCATCATAGTACACGACAACTTGTAAACATTTATCTTCGGAGGAACGCGACGAAATACGTATAGCAGTCAGGCTTCGTTTAGAAATCATAAATCACTTCTACTACTTATCCTCTCGTTAAAGCTATTTATAACCAGAACACTTTATTCTTAGAAAAAAGATTTTGACTAACGGTAACCGCACAGTTAAATAAAACATTAAATCATACCCAAGGTTACGGCGGCTGGCAAGCAATCGACGCGACTCCTCAAGAGACCTCCAAGGGAGAGTACCAGTGCGGCCCAGCGCCTCTCGAAGCCATTAAGCAAGGAGTCATCGGCATGAACTACGATGTGGAATTTATGCTGGCGTCCGTCAACGCTGACCTCATGCGGTGGAGGATCGACCCTAGCGAGGAGACGGGATACTCCATGGTCGACAGTAATACTTACCAGTAAGTTTGCTTATATACTCTTGAGTCATGCTTACATTAAATTGTGTTGGTGTTGATTTTTGAAGAATTTTTAGCTTTCATCCTTAGGTTTATGGTCCATTTTGGCATGACAAACATACTAATAGGTGAAGGGTGGGCGCAACTGGGTCCTATGTAATTTGACCTTCAAAAAGTGCTACTTAGTAGACTAATTTGAATAAATGACTTTTGATTTTGTATAATGTGCGTACATACTGTCTGTTCTGTCTTTCTTCGATCAATCTACTTCAATAGAAACCTTACCAAAAGCTAATCTGATGAGATGCGATGGGCACTTGAAGGGAATCTAGGTTAAATTCTGTTCTGTGTAATGTAACATGTCTTGATCTTTTTAAAAAAATGAATATAAAATTCTGTTCATATTTTCTAAAGTTGTGAAAATATTATACTTCCATTCCATTATCACGTTTTTTTCTTTTGCCAGTTTCCTTATGGTCATATCTTTCTTTCCAGTATTGGGCGTATGGTGCTCACGAAGAAGCCCTACGTGTTCGACCCTAACGGTGATGGAGACCGAGAGGATATCACGGAGCAGTACAAGTTTAGAGAGGGAACAGCTTCCGAGAGGCTCGCGCTTATGAACGGAGTCAGGTTCTCTGAGAGAGCTAAGAGGTAGGATATTTTGAACAAATGACAAACGGAGGAAAGTTTGACTAAAAACGCAATTAAAACAAGTGAGCAACAATGATGCTAAAATTTCCGGGATTTAAAACTCTTTGGATGGAAACAAAAAAAATAATTGAAAGCTGGCAAAATGCGTAGCAAGAGTATTTTTCAGATGTTGTTATATTGTTCTGCACCCGGCATTAAGACAGAGAGCTGAAATAATGGTTTAGTTCTAAAAAAATTGTAGTCGATCACAATTTAACATAATCTTTCCATGTGTTTACAGATATTACTCAGTAGCAAGCAACTTGCAGAACGATGTGACATTTAACCTGAAGGACGTAGACACGGTTCCCATCGGTAAAGACTTCAGGGTCACCGTCGACATTGAAAACACATCCAGTGAGGTACGAACAAAATTGTGCAAAATACAGGAACAAAATCAGCTATGCACGGACAAATTTTTGAAAGATGAAAAACAAACTTATAGTTGACTTGTGCAATGCTGGCATGAAGCCATTTTCTTTACCTAGTTAGCCCCGTAACTGCATCTGGTCAGTTGCTAATGCTTTAATTCGATGATGATCCCTCTATAGCTTTTGACAATGATTCCAGTCTATGACTAACTGAAGTATGAAAAATAATTCTATAGGTTTTTTCTAATAGCCCATTATTTGCTTGTTCAGGGTCGTAACATCAAGGCATCGCTGTCAACGGCCAGCGTCTTCTACAACGGCGTGAGAGCTGGTGTTATCAAGAAGGTGGAAGGGAAAATGTTCGTTGGAGCGAACAAAAGTAAGATGAAGTTTCTCTACGAAAATTTAAAATGTAGTGCACTTAGGGACTTACCTCGAAGTATTCGTGGTGTGGGTAGTCAAGTGAGGTATGGAACTGAACAAACCCACCGAGCACCACGTGTCGCGGTTTCGATGCCGAAGTAGGATAAGCATTTAGGTAATCCACGAATACTTGTCTTGGGTCTAGGTGTCTTTGTGCGTGGAACTTGAATGTGTGAGAGAAAAATATGCTGAAGATAAACTTTTTGTTTTCAGAGGAACAAATAAGTATTCTAGTCAAGTCAGATGACTACTTGCCGAAGTTGGTGGAGTACTGCAACATCAAGATTTCAGCGAT
This sequence comes from Trichoplusia ni, assembly GCF_003590095.1. Classification (NCBI taxonomy): domain Eukaryota; kingdom Metazoa; phylum Arthropoda; class Insecta; order Lepidoptera; family Noctuidae; genus Trichoplusia; species Trichoplusia ni. The sequence goes on from NC_039479.1 coordinate 1,762,088, forward strand.
GGCCATTGTGGACGAGACTAAACAGTCCTGGGCGGATGACGATGACTTCCAGATTATTAAGCCTAATATTATGATTAAGGTGAGCTAATTAGTACATAATAAAGACAAAGTAGGAACTCTTTTTGCCTACAACAACGAAATATATTTTTTTCCTTGGGACAGATATAATATGTAATAATAAGCTTGCTGTAAAATTACGCAGACACTTTTGATAGGTATACTCAGACTTTATATATTCAGACTTTATGTAGTCAGTTCCGAAAAACCTTGGTAACATCTGAGAATTATACAGCCTGGTTAATAACAATAACTTAATCCAATTTCAGTTCAACGAGGACTTGATAATCGGCCAGCCCGCAGTAGCCCTGTTATCTTTCACGAACCCCCTGGACCGGACGCTGACCGGGTGTGAGTTCCGGCTGACGTCATCCGGCATTACGGGCCGTACGCTCAAGTACTCGCCTAGTGATGTGGCGCCGCTCGAACCGGTTAGCGTGGAGATACCGATACAGCCTAGCGTAAGTTTTAGTGGCATTTTTGGACTATATTTTCAAAGCAATTTATTCGAGAATTTTTAAATAATTTATTTTATTATTCAAAACTTTTTGTACCATTGCTTGTTATTGTGTAGCTAACCGGAAAATATAGAAGCAACAGCTCTGCTTTTAAAGATCTTAAATGAACGAAATTGAAAAGAGTGAGCAATTTTAAAAATAAAACTGCAGTAGATCTATAATTTTCTTATTTTAATTTTGTTTTTTACAGAAACTTGGCAAGATCAACTTCGTAGCGACATTCAAATCAGTTGAACTCAAGGATATCAACGGCGCGGCTAGTGCTGAAGTCTTCGAAGGATAAACGACCTTAGCACTCTACACATAAGATTCATTTTACGTTGTCATAACAACTGTTGTACTATTTTTAATTACGCGAGTTATTTAGTCAGATAATGTTAAGCTTACATTATTTTTGTTACCATTTTAACTCATTAGTGTTAATGAATTTTTGAAATTTGTATTTTTTTATTATTTTATAATATAATTTATGCATTTTTGTAGTGTAGTACCTAGTTTTAAATTAAACAATAGATAAAAAAGGCAATTAAAAAAAATTTTGTTTTTGACATTCTGTTTGTGCCAGGTCAAATATTTTTTAATCATAAAAAAAGAAAATAACAATAATAATTGTAATTGGGCAGCGCCGTTAAACGGTACATTATTTAGTTTTAAAATTAAGCTTTTTTACATTTACGTATTTTTTTAGACATAATATAATAGTGCCATTAATTTTAATTAAGTATATTTTAATGGAAAAGAAAAAGGTTTTTTGCATAGTTTTTATTGCTATATTAAGAAAATTGTTTATACCTGAAGTACGTAATAAATATTTTTATATGCTTACTTTGTTTATCATTTTTCTTCCTGTGTTGTCAACGTTTACGTTATCGGTTACGCTTTTGCTTGCTGTAAATAATTAATTTTAAAATTGAAATTAAATAGTACCTAGACTTTTTAAAGCATACTTATGGTGAGAAATAATCTTTTAATTGACTGGATATCCGAGAGTTAGCACGACGCCAAACCCACCGAGCTCGACGTAAAGTTTGTCTTACGAGAGACATCCCGCGGAAAATAGTGGGAACTAAAATATTTCAATACTAAAATGATGCATTGGCATAGATACTATGGTTTTCAGTGATTCACGTAAGGTTGTTCTGAGACTGGGTGTCTTTGTGCATGTAACTTGTTTGTGAAATAACAACAGCTAAACAAGCTATACAAGGATAAAATTCCTTAGTGTGGGAGTTTTTTTTAATACAGACAAAAATGCTAGGTATAATATAAATAAAAAAAAACTACATTCTGAAACAAAAGTTTATTCAAATCCATGCATTCAATAGCATACAAAATTTTGTTCAAACTATCCACCATTAATAAATTAAGGATACAAGATAAAACGTGAAAATCCTACTAAACTTGAAAAATAGTAGTTTTTGAGTTATATTAAATTTAATCTGAATATTAAAGGTAACTTGCAACATGGAAAGTATTTTTTAAACTTTTTCCCTACATAGTAAATGCTTTTGCCCAGGCGTGGGATATAATCTATGAGAAGAGATCTTTTTGCATTGTATTTTAATCTGCCTAATTTTTACCCAACCACATCAGAAAGTTTTATCATCTGTATCCAAGAACCATCAATTTTAGACGCACCCAAAACCAACAGGACCAAGCTAAGCCTAATTAAAACTAAATGGAAAATCTAAATACATAAATAAAACAATATATTTATCACATAATATTGGGATTTGATTGGTGTTCACTAAATAAGTTTCCACTTTATACATGAACAAAAGTACCAGAAATATTAAAATCAAAGTACATATATCTATGTATAATATACGCACAAACATATTAAAATCTACATTTGTGTATATATATATAGTACCTAATTGCTATATTCAAGTGAACACCAAACAAAAATTCATAAAATTTATTTCAAATTGAAATATTTAGCACAGATACATTAAGGAACAAGCTTCAAGGACGGCCAACAAAACCACTGTAATACATAAATATGTATTTATAATAAAACTATCCTTTAAAAAGTGAGCAAGATTAAAACAATATTTTCTGCTGGCCACACCGGTATGACGATATAATTCATAAAATTATTCTTCTCACTGTTTTGGACATGCATTGTCTTTTAAACACTATATTATTCCTTTAAAATATATAAACTGGGATTATAAAATCAATTAGGCTGGCAATAAAACACGAATTGACACTTGACAGCTGTCAAATTTGAATAAAAAGAAACAATAAATTAATTTAAAATAATTTGGCATAATGCGACCATTAAGAAAAAACGGAATAATACTAAGTTGAGATATAATCTGCACTTTTTCAATAAGTTATACACAATTATTCTTAATTTATAAAACATGGAAATATTGCTTTCAATCTTATTCTCTATTCATGATATAATTTTCTTGATAATTTGATGTTATTTTAATATAAACAACTCTTTTATTTATGAGGATAATGACAACAGATATTAAATATATTGTCAATCAAGATCATTCAGACAAACTTATTTTAATTATTATTCCAATTTATTTCAAGACCTGATCAACAATATTCTAATATAGTCATTAAGTAACAATATAGACTGCTATTAATTATTTAAATTTATAAATAAAACAAATAAGAAAATGAATCCATTTTATAAATTATTTGTGAAAACTTACGACTTAATATGTAAATCAAATTGTTCAACACTTAAAAATCTAATATTGACTCTCTGTGGTGTGTTTAAGAGATGTGGTAACAGTTTATTCACGTTAAATACACTTTCACGTCCTACTTATTAACAGAAAAATATATATTTTACTTTCCTTAGGTTATTATGAATCTCCGATATAAGAAAACTAGATTTCGCGAATAATTCGTACTAAAATGACGCAACGGCCAACTCAAGCATATACATTGGGAATGCTAAATCATTTTGCGAGACCCGATTCTGTCGAAACTCTCAGCTCATGATTAATGACTACGGTTGGGTCCGAAACTGGTCGGGCAATCCCGATAAATACGCCTAGTTAAACCGTTACATCTTTTAAGTAATGTAATCCAATGTAACTAGAATTGGAACCGAAATAAAAGTTTCCGAATAGACCGTTTTATGAAATAAACAAAATTAAAGGTTAAAATTAAACTTTTTACCATTAGTAGGTAGTACGCAAAAGTGTATTTTATTAACATTTTCATGTTTTATGAGGCAATGTTATCAATGAGGATGACATTAATAATCATTAAGATTAAATGCTGTGGCAATGAAATGTACAGTCAACAATATTTCGGAAGCTTACTTCGGCGTCAATGTATAACACTGATCGTCTCGCACTTATATACAGTATGTTGTGAAAACGCTATTTATAATCCTTATCTAAATAAAGAACTTTAAAGAAATTCTGTAGTGTATATTAGCATTGCACCCCTGCGAAGACGGGGCGGATCATCGCTAGTTGATTATAATATAGCATTCATATTTAAATGCCTAAAGGTGAACAAGTGTTTTGAAGTTAAGCTGTTGTACAAAAAAGATTATGTTCTTTCTAAGTTAGGAACCTTTTTTTAGTCAGTTTTTAGTCTAGCTAATGCCTCTACTCTACGTTATTCATAGTATCTAGCGTTAACACTCATTTTACCGATTTATTACTTAACTCATCACAAAATTAACACTCCAATTTCCACAGCACATTCAAGCTTATACACAACTCTAGTTCAATGAAACAATCTTTTACACCGAAATTTAAATTTATAGATACCGTTTTCAAACAACATACTGTACACCCAAAACTCCTAAACATCATCCTATACATTTCCTCACCGATTCAACAGTACACACCACGTTAACTAAACTAGTGTACTTTGGCTTTCCCGGTGACTAGCTTAGCATACTCCTCGTAGAAGCGCGGGAACAGTTGTATCGCGAAGTAAACGACCGAGAGGTACGCGACGATCGCGAGCGTCAGTATCAAGTCGAATACCGCTGGTTTTACACTGTTGGAATGAAAGAGGAGTTTAGTTTTTGAAAATGCAACTTTATTTCATTCGCAGTAAGGTCGATTTTTATATGTTTCGCTTTTGCTTGTGATAGCGAAAGCGTTTAGGTTTTTGTATAGTCCATACATTAGGAATCAAAGGAAAAGTAACAGTCAGTTGTCATACTGAATGTATGACATTCAGGGTGTCAATAAGGTCTAGTTTTCTCTCGGGCCAAAGCTCTTTATACAAGTACCATTAGTCTCGTCCAACAACGCGACGCGTCGCGAGTTCGATCCCTGCGTAGGACAAGTATTTGCATGATCCACATTCTCTTTGTGGATGTGACTTAAATGTTTGTGAAACCACCAGCGACACAATTATTATATTCTTTAAGGCGGTAGTCGTTTTTTAAAACGACAAAATATTAAGGAGATACTTAATTCAGCCGGTATCGAGGCAGATTTTTTCATAACAAAAAGATGTTTTTTAATTCAAATAATAATAGTACATACCTGTATACGAACAGCGATGCCTTGGTGGGTCCGTACAGTGTGTACTCCGGCTCGCGCTTGTCCACGGCGTGCGCGCTCACCGTCACGTCCATGTAGCGGGACAGGGCGCGCTCCAGGGCGCCTGTCACACCTGATGTAATGGTATTACATTCTTAAGTTACTTCTATAAAATTTAAGTGGTAACATATAGGTAGACTTTTTCTCAACAGTCATTGGTTGCTATTATGATAAATTAATATTCTTTTATAATAAATAATAAATGCGGACAACATCACATACATTGTTCTGAACCCAAAGTAAGTTGCTTAAGCACTTGTGTTATGGAATTCAGACACAACGAAGGTACTACAAACACCCAGACCCGAGACAATGTAGAAATGTGAATTTTTTACATTGACCCGACCGGGGATCGACTCTTTGGTCTGGACTTCTGCCAAAACGGGAGGCCTGGGTCCAGCCACCCCAGGCCAATCGGCTGCGGCAACCCGTCAGAGGGCTGCCAGGCGAGGTTCCTGAACATGTGGAGGCGAGCGGTTCCGTCGCGGTTGTAGGTCGGCGACTTCGGGTGGTTCTTACCCTCCACCTGAAGGTAATCGCGGCCACGATCTCGGCGGGGGACTGCGCCGTCTGCTGCATGGGAGGGGACCTATATCCTCGTAGTAATCCTGGCGTCTGGGTACGCTCGGTGCTCAGCGCCCCCTTTTGCGGGCTCCAAGGAGGGTGGGAAGCTACGAGGACGAAACCAACTAAAAGATCCCATGGATACCAAAAGGGACACAAAAACAACAAAAGCCAGGCCGGCAGCGACACACGCGCCGGTGAGGGATGTGACGCCAACCAGTGAGCATCCCTCCAACAACCACAACCGACAACCTGCTGCGCTCCCTTGCGCGCAGGTAAACAACAATGACCCGTTGGACCTGTCCAACCTCAAAGCTGCCATGCCGCCCTGCACCCGCCCTGCGGAAGCACTGTGGCAGGTGGTGGAGAGGAAGGGTAAACCCAAAAAGGATACGCTGGCCAGGCAGACCACAAAGGCGCCGAGCACCCCAGGAAGGGAAGGCCTCGAGAAACTCTCGAGAGGCCAGCGTAGACGACGAGCGCGCGCTGAGCGGCTGCGCCGGCTTGAAGAGGCGGTCGCGAGAAGGGCACAGCCAGAGGTCCCACGACCAACGGCCCCGGCGAGGTCAGCAATGGCCAAAGCCGCCCCGACGTCTGAGCCGAACCAAGGCGCGGGACCCAGTTCCGCTGCCAGCGCGGGAATCAATTCCGCTGCAGGTGACGCGGAAGGCGGGGGGGCTTCTCGCGGTCGCCCCGGAGAGTCTGGCGGCGCCGCCAGCAATGAAGCAGCTGCAATGAGAGCAGTCCCGCGTGGAAAACGCGGGGGCAGACCGAGATGGGTGAGGCGGGAAGAGGCCGCGCTGGAATCTCGACCGGCGAAGGGGGTAAGAGGGCTAGACCCGACGACTCTCTGACGCCGCGAGAGAAAGACAAGCGCGCCAAACTAAGCCGGTCATCCCTAGGACCAGGAGCGGTCAACTACGCCGACGCGCTGAGGTCTAACGACCTTTGCGTGGCCGTGCGGTATGACCCTCACCGCGCCATCACAGAAGAGCAGTATCAGCTCATTCAGGAGAGAATAATGGAGGAGTACGATACAACTATCTTCTCCACCGACCCCACAGTGCGGACGCCAGCGTTCAGAGGAAGAACCTTCCTCAGCGAAGGCGTCATCAAGATGTGGTGCGAGGACGAGTTCGCCCTGAACTGGCTGCGCCGCACGACTAATAAGATACCCTCGCCGATACCCGGCACCAAGCTGGTCGTATGTCGGCAAAGGGATATCCCACAACGTGTCAAGGGGGCGGTCTACGTCCCCGACTTCACCGACGGCGACGTAGACCGCCTCCGCATCCGTCTACACAAAGCCAACGCCGACACCTACGACATCAACAGCTGGTGTCTATATAACGCACAGCGTACGCCCGAATGCGACGGGATCAGGCTACTGTTGGGGATACCCATGCAGGAGGCCGAAGTCCTGAAGCAAAAGGAACGGCGCTTGCGTTATAAGCTAGGGTCGGTCTACGTTAAATTCGTAGACGAAAAAGAAGAGGACGACAACAAGGGGGAAAAGGCGCCCATCACCAACGCACCGAACGACGAGCCTCTTAACCTCGCCCCTGGCGAGGCAACAGAGGCTCCAGTAGAGGCGGTTACCAGCGTCCTGCGACACCCGGGTCCATCCATGGACCAGGAGATGTCTGCAGACACGCCGGCCCGGCCCCGGGAATCTACCCCGGAGGCTGTCGACTGGTGGAGGCGCGTCGAGAACGAGGCGAGGGAGGAGATGCTGCTGGGTAGTGATGGACCCGACAGCTCCCCGACCAAACCCCATTAAAGCCATTCAGGCCAACCTCCAGCACAGCCGGACTGCATCGGCCATGTTGTGCAGGCAGCTGGAGGACTCTACGGAGACCATAGCCCTAATCAAGAGCCGTGGATTAGGAAGGGCAGGATTTGTGGTCTCACCAACACAGGACACAAACTGATTGTCAACAGCACCGTAAGTAACCCACGTACTTGCCTACTAATACCAAAACATTACAATGCAATAATCATGACTGAGTTCTGTTCCAGGGATCTCACGGCTGTGAGGCTCCTGGTAGACCCATCCAATAGCCTATCGAGTGTCGTAATAGCATCTGCCTACCTGCCGGGCGACGAGGTCACACCGACGGCTTCGCTGGTCGCACTAATCACCCGGTGCGAAGAAGAAGGTCTGGAACTCATCATCTCAGCGGACTGCAACGCGCACCACGTCATTTGGGGCATGGATAAGTCCAACGCGAGAGGTGAGGAACTCATGAATTACCTTTTTTCCACTAACCTTAATATCCTCAACAGGGGCTCAAAGAAGACCTTTGTAACCTCAAGAGCGCAAACAATAATCGACATCACCCTAGCCACCGAACGGATATCTCAGCACGTTTCAAACTGGCATGTGTCTGACGAGCTAACCTGTTCGGACCACAGGTGGATTCGGTACCAACTAAAAATGGCCATCGCTCCTGCAACACCAAGACGAAACCCCCGGAAGATAGACCGCAACAAGTTCAGAAGCTTAACCGCGGAAGGTCTGAGGGAGGCAGACGCCGAAATCCACCACGGCACCACTGCAGACATCGAGAAGCATGTAGAACAAGTAACGCATCTCTTGAATGACTGCTTTGAGAAAGCCTGTCCTTCAACACTACCCCAGGTCAAACCGAGGGGTGCGAACCAATGGTGGGGACCTGAGCTAGACAAACTCCGCCACAGGACAAGACAACTGTTCAACAGAGCAATGAACACCAAATACCAAGAAGACTGGGAGCTCTATAAGGAAGCCCAGCGACGTCTAAAGAAGCGTATCCGACTCAGGAAGACGGAAGCCTGGAGACGTTTCTGCGAAGATATTTCAAGCAACAACCAAGCAGTCAAGGTAAAAAAGATCCTATCATGCGAACCTGAGCGCAATATAGGATCCCTTAAAAAACCTGACGGTGAATACACCAGAACCGACGATGAAACATGCGAACTTCTACTCCAAACCCACTTCCCGGGCTGTAGGATTACCACGGAGAAAGGATGGCTGGGAACGGAGATACACGTGCCGCAGGCGTCGGACTGGAGCACCGCCCGAAGAATTGTCGACGAGGACAAAGTCAGATGGGCCATAAACACCTTCCTCCCCTTTAAAACAGCGGGCCTAGATGGGATATTCCCGGGTCTGCTGAAATGGAGCGCCGAGGGGCTGATAAAGCATCTGGTAGGTATCTACAGAGCCTGTCTGGCCTTCCGGTACACCCCGCAAAAGTGGAGAGAAGTGAAAGTAGTATTCATACCGAAACCCGGCAAGAGTGACTACACACAACCAAAGTCCTACAGACCTATCAGCCTGACATCCTTCCTTCTGAAGACGATGGAAAGGCTCTGCGACAGGGACATTAGGTCAAACGCGCTACTACAACATCCGCTTCACCCAAACCAGCACGCCTACAGCGCGGGCAAATCAACAGAATCGGCACTACACAGTGTGGTCAGCACGATCGAAAGAGACTTATCGGCAAAGCAGTCGACCCTAGGAGTCTTCATAGACATTGAGGGAGCCTTTGACAAAACCAACTTTACTAGCATTGCAAAGGCTCTAGTACGACATGGCGTTGATCCAACGGTAGCCGGATGGATAGATGACATGCTCAGGAACAGGGCCATACAACTCACCGTAAATGACACAACCAGGGCCATGGTGGCGAGAGGCTGTCCTCAAGGTGGAGTCCTTTCGCCGCTTCTGTGGAACCTGGTGGTCGACGAGCTCATCACAAGACTCAACGCACAACGCCATTTCACGGTGGGCTACGCGGACGACATCACCGTCCTAATCAGCGGACCATGTGAGAGTACTTTGTGCAATCTTATGAGCTCTGCTCTAAGGACAGTCGAAAAATGGTGCATAGACCACGAGCTTTCCGTAAATCCAACGAAGACGGAACTCATACTATTCACCAACAAACGCAAACTGCCAAGCCTAAAACTACCAAAACTATTCAACACCGAACTCTGTTTGACCAGTGACGTCAAATATCTGGGAGTGACCCTGGATAACAAACTGCTATGGAATAAACATGTAGAACAAAAACTCAACAAAGCCTGCATCACCTTCTGGCAATGTAAAAGACTAATGGGGAAAAGATGGGGCCTTTCACCCAAGATTACCCTGTGGTTGTACACAGCCGTAATAAGGCCAATCATCACATATGGAGCGGTAGTATGGTGGCCCAGGACCAAACTAACTACCGCCATGGATAAACTACAAAGCTTCCAAAGGCTAGCATGCTGTGCTGTCACAGGATGCATGAGAACAACACCAACAGCGGCTCTGGAAGTGCTGCTTGGACTGCCACCGCTGGATCTCTTCATACAACAAGAGGCAGCGGTGGCTGCTACAAGACTACAACACTCGGGACTGTGGCGCGCACAATCTAGAGGTCATGGTGACATATGGCACAAAAGCCTTGAGTCCATACCAATGCTGAATGCACCATGTGACCGAATACCTAGGATGTATGTCTTCAACAAAGCATACACGACACAAACTACAGAAAACAAACAAGATTCCTCGGGAATACACGAGGTACGCGTCTACACAGATGGCTCAAAGACGGACTCAAGCACGGGCGCAGGAGTATTCTCAATGGACCTGAACATCAACATATCAATACCTCTGGGTGCAGATAACTCGATCTTCCAGTGCGAGTGTGTAGCCATCACCCAGGCGGCCAGAGCTATAGAAAGAAGAGGGATCCAGGACCAAGCCATCAGGATTCTCTCCGATAGCATGGCGGTTCTGAAGGCACTGGGCAACTACATCATCACATCGTCGCTGATACAAGAGTGTCACCAAGCACTTGAGCGCATTGCTGCAAGCAACATGGTGACCCTGCAATGGATAAAAGGCCACAGCGGATCCCTAGGAAACGACGCTGCTGATCAGCTGGCAAGGAGGGGATCGGACACGCGGATCTTTGGCCCACGGCCATACCTGCCTGTGCCCTTTGGCCAGTGCAGGTCATGGCTAAGGCGACAGACTACTAACAATCACAACGATCGCTGGGCTACAGTTAACGGCTGCAGACAGTCAAGGGAGGCGGTCCCTATCCGTTCACCGAAACTGTCTCGCGGCCTGATTGGGCTAAAGCGGGTCGACTTACGAATAGTGGTGGGCTCGCTGACCGGGCACATTCCACTCAATAAACACCTTTTCACCATCAATGTTACAGATAGTCCACTATGTAGAGGCTGTCTTCAACATGAAGAATCAGCGGCACACGTGCTCCTGGAGTGCACGGGGGTCGCGGAATGCCGGGCAGGGATCCTCGGTTCACCGAGCTCCGTCACAGAAGCCTGCGAACGTCCCAGGAGACTTCTGCGCTTCTGGAGGGAGTTGGGATGGCTGGACTGACAGCCTCCCAAAGCCACCTGACGCACAATGGGCCGACTTAGAGCCTACGTGCGGAAAAAGGAGCCCATCACCAAGTACCAAGTACCAAGACCGGGGATCGAACCCGAGACCTCAGAGCTAGCGACACCTTGAAACCGGTGCGTACGCCACTCGACCACGGAGGTCGTCAAGGGAGGTTATCTCGTGGACATAATCTCTCGTGTGACATCCCTTACCTGTACGCTTTTTACAAGCAAGAGTTGTTACTAGCCTCCAACCCCCAGATTTTTTAGCCAAATACCCTATTGTATTATGCATTGGTTACCAACGAACTGCCGTTCTCTGGTCAATGGTTCATCAAGAGATATACATGAAGGTCGGTCACACATTTCAAAGTTGGATAGAAGCCTTAGCAAAAGTGGGCCTATCCTTAACAACAACATAAAAAATTTTAATTCTGAGAGAAAAATATCAGAAAATAATAACTGAACAGAATATCATACCAGCAGTGGGTGGTGATGTGGTGACAATCTGTGGTGCTCTCGCCTGCGACGATAAATATTTGTACCAAAGTCTCACAGACGCTTCGTCTACGCCCTGAAAACAAAAATAGGTTTAATAGATTTACATCTATTTAGATTATTATGCCAAGTCTTGTGGCGCATTGTAGTTATAACTTAATTAAGTATATAATTATATACTAAGACTTACTTAATAAATAGTACTAAAGTTAATATAACTAAGTGTAATGCTCCGTTCCAACTTTCCGGGATTGCAGACATGTCTATGAAACTAACAACCCTGATAGCAGACTCTGATAAGGCAGTAACACATGTAAGAGAAAAATGCATTGTTGTCCAAAAGCAACAACTATCTTCTCAACTGATGTTGATACGCACTACCCACTACCCAGGTTATAGACGTTTAAGTCAAAACAAACCTTACACCTTAAACATAAGATTCACATTCCTATATCCAAGTCTTACCAGTGCATCGTCATACAAAGCGGCGTCTTCATCATTGATTTCATCAGTGAGGTTGTATACGTGTGAGGCGAGTGCTCGCGCAGTTGTCGCTATATTCTGGACTAGGTTCCTGATAGCAGCCTCTGAGGGAGTGTCTAGGACTGTACTACGAGATGGGTCTTTGTGGCTCTGTGGAGAAAATGATTTTTAGGTAAGGTTAGGTTAGTTTTTTTTGTCTGGGTGTCAAAGTATGTTTGTATTAGGTCAAATGGGGAGATTGTATTAAATGTATATATGTTGTATAGATAGCAACAAAAGTAATTATGATGAATTAGTTAATTATAGATAGATTTAAAACAATTGTAAGGGGTTTTTTAGATAGATTTGGTGACTAATGGTTATCAACTACTTGTTTCTACTGACTGTACTCTAAGACGATTAGTATACACTTTTAATTTAGTTTGTATGGTTCAAGAATTTTCATTTTGGGCTGGCAACTTTACACTTGTAAAGAACTTAAGTAATCAATTCAACAAGTACCTAAATGTTAAAATTTCGCCAAAATCCATTCTTAGCACACATAAATTTATCATTTAGACAAATTAGTATACATTTCATACTACCAACCTGCAAAGAGCTAAGCGTGAACGCAGTCATCCTTCTAATACTAAACCGTTCGTGTTGCCAGGCAAGTAGCTCATCAGCGAGGTTGATCTTCTTGTGGTTGATGGAGACTCCCAGCCGCGACTTGATGGAGTGGGCCGCACCGCCCGGCTTCGGCGGCTTCGAGACGTGCATCGTCATAGATGGAGATGATGATATGGAGTCCAGGCACATTACGAAAGATACGTCCTGTGAAATTATAGGGGGTAGAAGTAAAGGGATATTAAAGGGGAAAACGTTTGAAAATCCCTTAGAACAAAAGTAGTGGAAAGTGAAGCATCCAAAATATAATATCTGATACGTGAATTTTTAATTATTTTTTGAAACTTTTAAGAAATTGATGGCCAAAAATGCTATAGGTAAAAAATATTTTTTTGAGTCCGATTCGGTTTGACGAGACTTCTTTAATAATCCTGTATTGAACCATTAAATAATTCATTATTTCTCGAATTGAACTTTTCGAGTCACCACAATTACATAAAAAACAAGTACGAAGATACCTACATAACAACGTAAACATTCAAATCTCCTAAATTATACTCGCATCAATAAATCGTTAGAAAACATCAAATTCATCAAACATTTGTCCTTCGATCAATCTATACTTAACATACACCAAGAGCCCTTGATCAGAACCTCAACAATCGTATAAAATCATTTCAATACTTGAGAGCTATGAATGTGTCAAGAGCTTCTCAAACGAACCACTTCCTTTGTATGTGCTTCAAGGGAAAATCGACCCTATGGACTTTGTGACTAAAATAGACAGCGTTTTATTTTTTTTAACTTAATCTTATTGACAACACAAGTTTAATTTAGGTCTATCGAGACTTATTGTCGATGAAATCTTACATTGAAAACAGTTTATAAAGCTTCAAAAACAGTTTTAATTTAAATTACACAAAAGCCGCTTATTGTACAAGAGTAATCACTGTATAATTTATTAGTTTTACGAATTAAACAACAACAAACTGGCCGGCTTTAAAATTGTTGCATATTAGTAGGTTCACAAATAAATAAAATATAGTTTTACCTGCAGCAATGAAGCATCAGTAGAATCAAGCTGTTCTTCTAACCACTTCTTAGCTGAGAAGTAGTTGAGGGAGTGTCCGATAGAAGTTAACGCGAATAGTATAGAGGGCCCGCCTCGCACCGCCGCGGTCGAGTACAGCCGGGAGAAGATACGAGCTAGCTCTAGTACTGCGACTGCGCCTGACGCGTTGGAGTCCGCGCCTTGAGATAGTTCCTGATGGAAAATGTCGTGTGTGTTGTGTTAATAAGGTTCAAATTCAATTGGCTATTATAAATGTTCGGATATTCCACAAAGATTCTAGTCACGTGAGTAGTCACCCAGACTCAGAACAAGCATTCCTGAGTTACACAGTCGCTTGATTTTCGTGGAGATTAAACCCGCGTTACGATGCAGACTTGGGTTTGGTGTGATGACCCGAAAGGTAAGTAAGTTTTTCTCAAACTTTACATACGAGATGATTGATGATGCCGCCTAGTACTTCTTGATCTTGAAATTTATCTACTTACATAATGATCTTCCTTTTATGTACAAGCAGCAATAAGTGTTGTGAATTTATTTTTGTGAAACCTCCCGCAATACAAGGATTAAATTCCTTCATTCGGGAGTCGGTTTTTTAAATACACTTACAGGTGCTACTGCGGAAGAATCGTAGTGTGCTGCAATGACGATGGTCTGCGCGGAGCCCGAGCGTCCCGCCAGCTTGCCGTGCAGGGTCACCGGCTTGGAGTCTAACTTCTGAGGAGTAGAGGCTGATACCACTGTGGAATAACATGACATATACAGTTGATAATCTAATTTTTAAAAGTTGTTATTTTATTTCAAACTTCTCCTGCAATAAGGCGCTTTATTCTTGTTCAGCGGGGGTTCCACAAACAAGCTAAGTCACCAAAATGCTTGTCCTGTGAGAGGATCGAGTTGTCGACAACTTACCACACCACCGTCCTCAGTGGTGTGGTAAGTTGTGCCACTCGGCTACCCATTGAGCCACTACTGATAGACCAAAGCATTCAACACTGAATGTAATACCCTAGTGCAAACCCATCGGGTTAACTTTTGTCAACAGATAACTGGGAAAAATCAATGTGGATTTTAAGAAGGCACAAAATGGTTAATTGACACAGAGATCACAATTGCTTGGCAAGTTATATACAAAAAATCTGCATTAATTCTTAATTTAGCTTTTTTGGGTATCAAGTGACATTTAAATATTTCTGGAAACAAGCAGGTAACAGACAAAGTATCAAAATTGAAAGACATTTTGTTTTTGACAATCATTTTAGGACTTGTTATCTATTGTTTGTTTTGCAATCTAGGTTGAGATATAACATTTGAAGATCTTGAGCAAATACAACCTATTTTCTTGTCAACTTACAACTGTTTTATCAGATTATATTTATGTATGCTTTAAGTACATTTATGTATAATCCAGTTTATTAAAATATTTTGGTACATAGATAGTTTTCAACCAGGATTAATACAGGGGATACTTCAATTTTATGTTCCTGTGGGATCATTTTCGATTTGCAGCAGGTGGGCCCACGGACAGTTAATATTAGTACATTTAACAGTTTTCTAGTACTTATAATACAAGCTTTGCTTAGTTTGAGACTAGTCAGACTAGAGAGACTATACAACTTACCAATCTGATATCCATTCGAGGAAACAGTGTTTAACATGGCTTCTAGAGCAGTTCCAGACTTATCATCAGTGATGAAGCTATGCTGCAGGTCCCGTAGAATATCCTCAAAGTCTGGAGTCCAGCGGGCAAAGTAGACAGGTGCGTTGACTTCCTGCTGGATCATAGCCATCTCCAGGAGTTGGATGTGCTGGAATATTAGGTGATATTAGTGTCAAGGTTTCATTAAATGTGTATTTTATTATAAGGACAAACTTTATACTTAATGTTTAATGTAAGGAAAGTAGTGAACAACAATTCAGATTTCTTGCTTAAGTAGTCCAATTATAAGAAATAATCTTCATCTGTTGTCACTTATTAGTACATTCAGATATTATTTATCTTGAGTATCTTACAACACAGAATGCAGACAAAAGTCTATTTATTTTCACACCATCAAAATTAAAATCTATAGAATGCAGCTTATTGTAACCTCAGAACCTCAGAACAACTATACAAATATTGTTATACTTAAAAATATATATTCAAATACCTCTTTCTCCTCAGGTGTCAAAACAGTGTCATTCTTTGGCAGCACTAGGAGTAAAGCTCCAGCTTTGCTCCGGATCTCCATGAACTGTTCAATGCTGATGTCTTGGACACGGGCAACCACACAGTGGCGGGATGTGCTCCATGATGTCAGGGAGCGACCTTCCAAGTTGAAACTGGCACTGCGGCATCCTGTATACACAGAAATGAGTTGTTTCACTATGCAGAAGACTAGAAGTCTCCTCTTAGAGTTAGAGAGACGTTAGACATACTAAATGTAATAGAAAACAATAAATATTGATACTAAAGTATAGTTACATGATGTAGTCAATTATGTTGAACACATTTTGTTAGTTATAAATACTATCAACAAACTTTCAATGGCACAACAATTGATTTAAATTGAATATTCTAATTGTTTCAATTGACAAAGTGTGACATCTTTTAAAAGACTCAGTTTTATATTTTATTCAGTCAACTACATGTAAAGCATCGAAAATTTAGATTTTAAATAAAATTTGCATATCTAAAGTTCAGTCCATAACACTTGAGTAGGTATTTGCATCTTTGTAATTTTTTTATAACTAATTTTAATACCCTCTTTACAACTCGGCAATTGATAAGAACTGCGAGTAAATAACTTTTTTATTATATCAGTTATGAGCTAAGGCCCATATCATACAGCATATTAGAATAAAAAATATCAAAATTAACCTCAAAAACGTCATTGTATCGATTTTTTCCTTTCATAAATTACACATTAGTAGATTTAATATACGTACCATGGGGCACGGTGTGCAGGTCGTAGTGTTGCATTCTATACACGGAAAACTCATGAGAAGCAGCGACCGGGTTCACAGGGGACATAATGATAAAAATAGGTAGAGCTACAAGCAAATAGTAAGGCAAGTAGCCCTTAAAAATCTCGGCAAAGCCGTCCGCCTCGTCTAGCCACATATTGGTGACTAATTATATTTTCAGTTAACAAAATTAGCACGAAAACCGACTTTTTGTTATAACCATAATCCAATTAGAAACCCTACGTGTGATAAGTCGGTCAATGACATTCCATTTGCGTGACAATAGTGACGCTCATATGGCACGGTTTAGTGTTACTATTTTCATTAGTCGAGTATTCAAGAAAATAATTTGTTATTTAATATCAAATTTTTTAATGGTGATCAAACACAAAAAAGGCGATAAATTTTATAAGTGGATTTCGTTGATGTTAAGATTTCGAGAAGAATGTTACCTAATGTTTTAATTTTGACAGTAATAGAACATTTCCAAATAATAATAGGTATAGTTAGGTCTAAAAATGTTAAAAAACATCATTCCTAGTTCAATAAAATTAAAAATGTTGGGTAGATTTAGATAAGAAATTAGACATACAAAACTCACTAAAAGAACTTTACTTCTTTTCACTGACATCGCAACACTATGTAACGTTCTATTTTACGCATTACAATAAATAAGATTTCTTTGAGACATGCGTCCAATAATTTAATTATTATACAAAACTAGTATTGCGGCTAGTGAAATGTTATGTTAAATTTTAAGAATGTGTGTCCAATTTATTTGTGTTTAATTATCATAGTGATCACATTAAAACAAAAAGAAAGCGGCAACCCATGAATCCCTACTAATAATATAAAATATGCGAAAGTAACTCTGTCTGTCTGTTACACTTTCACGTCTAAACTACTGAACTGATTGTAATGAAATTTGATACAGAGATAGAGTTGACCTTGAGAAAGATCATAGATTGTTTTTATCCCGGACTTTTGAAGAGTTCTCTTCCAAACGCGATATAACCGACCTCGACGCAGGCGATGCCGCGGGCGAAAAGCTAGTACTCTATAAGGTTTTTTAAAGTCCTTAGGGATAACCTACTTTTTAGACAGATACTTGATACCGATATGAATTTCCGGCTTCAGTAAAGCACGGAAAAAGTTGCGTAAAAAACAGGAAAAGTCCGGCTCGTAATTACAGCTTAGGTTTACCTAGGTGTACTTAGTTAAATCATATTATTTATGTATTACACACATATTATTAGTCAATCGGCACTGACATACAAACTGTATAAGAAAATATGATGTCCAGTTAATCATTTATGAAACTGAGACAGGCTCTTAAAATTACTAGCTTGGTACCTAGTTAAAAAACACAAGAGTTCCCTTATTGATGTAAACTGTAGCATCGCAAGTAAGGTACAACTACGAACGTCTACGTGATAAACCACGTTGAGTCTTAAGACTAAGACATAAATTGTTACACAAGTGTCTCGCATGTACTAGCTAAGTAGCTACCACAATTTATGGCGCGGACGGACGTTAAGCGCAGGTACAACACTACGTGGGGACGCTGGTTAAGCCACAGAACATTATAGAGGTAACTTAATTGGTTTAGCGGTGTTCATTTTAAAGTTTGGAAAATATTGGTTTATTTTTGAGTTATTTAGGTGCTTGGTTTATTATTTTTGAAGTAGATATAAGTAGTTCATCGCTTTTATGTTGTCCTAATAATACCGACCAAGTCAGACTAGGACCGGGATGGTTGGCGCTCTTTGGGGGAGGCCTACGTTCAGCAGTGGACGGCGATAGGCTGAGATGATGATGAAGTCAGACTAGTGAAACTAAAGGCTCCGTACAAATAGGTAAATTCGTGACTCTATTTAGTGCCAGCACATTTTTTTTTTGGAAAATCTAGGACGTACGAACGGGATAGAGAGCGGAACCTTAGTATCGAGGAAAATTAAGGGGAGAGCTATTTAAGCTTACCGTTATAATAATAATACTATATTCAGGATAAAATTGCTAAGATAGGTACTATAACTTTATCTTGTACTTATTATTTATTAAAAGTAAATATTGAAGATTGAACACTGGGCTATCCCGTCGACGTTGCAACACAGGGACGCCTTTAAAACGACGCAGAAAAAGTCGTCTAAATTCTTATAATAAACTCAATAGATATATAATAACCATATCATATGTATATCTCGGGGGACAGGGAAAGATAGGTGACGCTGCAAAAAAACACGCAAATTCAGAAACTGATTCTCGATAACCTACATCTAAAACTAGTTTTCTATTTACTGACAAACATCTTAGAAATGCTTAGCTGTTAACCTTGCATCTTGTCCAGTTGGCATGGTATTGGCAAACAAAGTTTTATGAGATACTAGCTGTTGCTTGCGGCTTCACCCGCCTGGATATCAGTTATATCTGTAAAAAAATCCTCCTTAAATGTATTAGGATGAAACTGTCCCTAGTGTTCGTCTGAGATGTAACATACCTCCATACCAAATTACATTGTAATAGGTCAAGCGATTTGGGTGATAAGAAGTAACAACACACACACACATACTTCAACACTTTACACATACAAAAGTATGTGACTTTCTCATTTTATATTACTGTGATGTCGAAATAACACTTCTTTAAGATTTATTATCATAGAGGCATAGAATAAGAGGTCTTTAGATGCTCTTTCCATATATTGATTGAGGAGAAGCGTAACTCGCGATAGCCATTACTCGTAACGGCTATCAAACACCTGTAAATACCAGCGGGGACACATAATTTAACGTGCCTTCGGAAACACGGAACAACTCGTTTTGACATAGATTGTTACTCCGGATCGACCGTATCACGAGTAGCTTAACCAGTGGTCAATCCAATTGTGCAGTTCTACACTTACATAAAAAACTTATTATTAAGCTTTATTTATTTTAAATCCCCCCCTTACCATCCTACATAAATCTACTCTATCACCATCCGAATAAACAAACGTAATCAATTTGCTTTATTCAATTGTTTTTTTCGGAAACATCCGAGTTTTTATTGCGAGTAAATTTGGTTCTCTCAAATGCTACTCTCGGATTTAAAATGGAAAGAGAACGCAAAAACTGTTTGCAATTATCTTGAAAGGAGTTACACGTACTGTGATATTGAGATGGGTATCCCGGCTTAAGATCACAGCTTGGTATTGTTTCAATTTAAATATACATGGGAATGTGTCTCGTTTTAAAACTGATTTTAGACAACTCGTGTACTGGACTTTGGGTATGTTTTAAATACTGGGTTTTGTAGAAAAAAAATCTGCCATATATCCCAGGATATATTATTTATTTATTTATTACTTATACTCATACCAGTGTACAAAGATCTCACTGCTGGCACAAGTTTTATAGGGTAGGTCTGGGCATGAATCACTTTTTCGCATTCACTAAATTTTTATCCGAATAGAATACTACTTTTTCGAAGTTACTAAATCGGTATTCAAAAAAGAATGAACGGTGTCTCTTCGATTTTTTTAAATAACGCTTTGGATAATAACACAAAATAATTAAGTCATATTACAAATTATTCTCTTTACTTTTGAACAACTGTGCATTTTGTTTTTTTTTTTTACCTTTAAAATGTCTATAATATTATAATAAATATTGTATTGTTTGTTATACGATGCTGCTAGGCTTCGCCAAACCTTTTGCGCTTGCGAATTCAGAGTGCTGGACAAACTTTCAAACTATTCATCATCATTAAAGAAATATGTAAATAAATCATTCAAAAATCTAGGTAAATAAAACGGTGGGAAAGAAAGGTTATATGCGTATCCAAAATTTAGGGAACCTAATCCAATTCGCTGAGAAATGTCTCCATAATTCGTCGTATTAATGTAGATATTCACATAAAAAGTAAAGATATTTAACCTTAGGATAGAGTGTAAGCCTCTAACTCAGTCGAGAAAAAGGTTAGGCTGATTATGACACGCGCGGGTTAGAAGGGGTGTCAGTAATATTGTTCTATACCTACCCGGTCTCCCCTTACTACGACATGGCTGAACGAATTTATAATAATAATCAAAACTTTGCGTGGGAACAACCCTCAATATTTTTCAGGTCTGAAACCCGAAGGTAATTTTGGAGTCGGATTAACGTTTTTTTACCCGACAAAATTGAGGATGTCTCAACATTCTTTGTAAATCGATACCATCTCGATACTCACAGCATTAAAGAATTTAAGGAACTAATTTGAGATAGTTACGTTCAGATAATTTGGCGTAATAAGGCCTTTGAAGGTGTATAGTAGGAGCGTGGTAGGAGCGGTTGTCGCGACTCCCGGGGCGTCGGGAGCCGGGGATGCGTCGTGGAGTACGCGTAGCCACCGAGCAGCTGGCTGGAGAAGGATAAACAAAAACATAAACGAATCATGAATTAAGGTGATGAAAATATTTGGACGAAAAGTCTGTGGTTGGCTCCTGGCGCTTTAAATCTTTAGAAACTGATAAGTTTCAGTCATGGTTTTTAGATCTGTTAGGAGTTTAGTGTTTCTAATGTAGTGGATGTTCTGATCCCGTCTGCGGTGTGGCAGCGGTGTGGTGTGCGAGGCGCGAGGCGGCGCGGCGCAGTGCGGCGCTATCGAGCGGGCCCGCGGCGGGAAGCGCGGGCGGGGGCGGAGGGCGCGGGCGGGGGCGCGGTGCGGGGGCGCGGCGGCTGGCTGCACGCGGCAGTGTGCGCTGAGCCCCCGGGAGCGCGGCATGGGTGGCGCGCTGCTGCTAGCGCTGCTGGCGGCGGCGCGGGCCGGCGAGCCCAACGCCACTGACCTCAGCCCCTCGCCGCCGCCCGAGGATGAGAAGACCCCGCTGTTCCCCACGGACCTGTTCAGTGAGGAGCAGCGGCGGTCGGGCGCCGTGCTGCTGCACGTCATCGGCATGGGCTACATGTTCGTGGCGCTGGCCATCGTGTGCGACGAGTTCTTCGTGCCGGCGCTGGACGTGATCATCGAGCGACTGGCCATCCGGGACGACGTGGCCGGCGCCACCTTCATGGCGGCGGGGGGCTCCGCGCCGGAGCTCTTCACCTCCATCATCGGCGTGTTCGTGTCGTTCGACGACGTGGGCATCGGGACGATCGTGGGCTCGGCCGTGTTCAACATATTGTTCGTGATCGGTGCGTGCGCGCTCTTCTCGAGAACAACTTTGACACTGACTTGGTGGCCGTTATTCCGCGACTGCACCTTCTACTCGATCAGCCTTATCGTGTTAATATACTGTTTCCAAGACAGCGAGATCTACTGGCAGGAGGCGCTGGTGCTGTTCTCGCTGTACGGCGCCTACGTCATGTTCATGAGGTGGAACCAGCCCGTCGAGCGCGCGCTCAAGAAGCTCATCTACAAGAACAAGGTGACGCGCGTCCGGAGTACTGATCAGCTGATGCCGACGGTGAGCTCGCCCGCACACACCCAAGCATGCTGTCTTCACCATCTGGCGCAGATATGGACACTACTCAAATATTTATGAATTAATAGTAAACAATGAAATCTCGGACAAAACTTTATACAAGTTAACAATTAAGCGAGATTCACACACACAACTTTTCAAACAGTCGAACGTCAACAAGTTAATGCGTTCAAACCATATCTGCGCCAATATTTAGAGTATCGACTTCCAATAGAGCCTGCGATGTGTTAAAACCTAAACATACTTAGCTCAAAGACTTCCCTTCCCATAATCGTCTAATAGTGCATCACAGTTAGAAATCGACTAAAAGTATGTAGTTACTAAAAGATTAAGTACCTAATACATTACACTATAGAATCAACTAATATATTACACACTCATAAGTAGACATAATTATGTATATTAGTATGCCTGATTATAAAAATAATTTAACCATTTTTGTTAGATCAATGGTGCCTAAAAATATTTTTTGTACCATTTACACGGAATCTCCAGCGTACCTAATTGCTTATTAGACCGTTATTATCGCGATAGCTTCTACCGACGCAGCAAAATACTTTTTTCTCGCATTTCTATAGGTACTCTTTACTTGTGTAAAGGGACCAAGGGA
Organism: Trichoplusia ni; assembly: GCF_003590095.1. Taxonomy (NCBI): domain Eukaryota; kingdom Metazoa; phylum Arthropoda; class Insecta; order Lepidoptera; family Noctuidae; genus Trichoplusia; species Trichoplusia ni. The sequence goes on from NC_039479.1 coordinate 1,784,811, forward strand.
CTCATAACATTTGAATATTTCAAACAGGTTACAAGCAAGAAGCACGAATGTAAACGATTTATGATTTCAATAGTTTTATATATTTTACTGTTTAGGTACTGGCAACCTAAAATATTAGATCACGATCGAAACTTAAATTTCCATAAAAAAAATAAGAAAGAGGAAACTTAACCACCATTATTAAACCAATGAGGTTTTATATTACCCATTGACATTCTATCTTCAAATAATATTGACAGCTTAACGTTTGAAACAAAAAAAAAAGCTCAACGGAGAGAGTTTAGTAAGAAAAATATTTGTCTATTTCGATGTGAAGTTTTGAACGATTACTATTGAGGTAACAAATAAATATTTTTAGCTGAAAAGCATGAATGAACGGTTTTAGCCTGAACCGGACGCTTTTAGGTTTATCCGGTTTTAGCCCGCGGTAGGCGGGCAATTTTAGAATAAAGCGTTATCGTGTCAAGGGTTTATCGAAACCCACATTTATGGACACGTATCTACAGGGTGTCGTGGAAATGCGTTGCCGTATTTAAAAATATCGCTCCTACGCATCAAAATTAACATTTTCAAAGAAGGTTTATTAAATAAATGGCTTTATAAAACTAAAAATAATCTGGCCATTAAAATATGAAGATCTTATGTTAATTTTTTGTAATGAACTATTACACTTTCGTAGACAGTTGTAAAATTATATTAAATTAGAAGAAACATTTTTAATAATATTATTCCGTATTTCCCCATACATTTTAGTACCTACACATAGTTCCATGTCGCAATAATAATTAGGATAAGGATTTGTTTTTCTATTATTAATTGACAATTAGCCTTCATTAGCAGTCGAAATGTGCGTGTAGATTAATATTAAATCGGGAACCTACATAAATAATTAGATCATTAAGTTTATTGATAAAGGCATTTTATGATAATAATATAGTGAAACTAGTATCAACACAAAGTTCGTTTTTTTTTAGAAAAATGAAAAATAAAACTGCCAGCATTTAGTTTTATTTCAATATTTTAGTTTTCAATTTAGTAACAAAAACCACTACCTACTATTTAACACTATTTTCTTTGCGTTGACGTTCAATAAAAAGAAAATTCGCAAGAAATTCTGATGTTCACCGAAACGGATTATTCCGTATGAGCTTATAAAATTCTACGTTAGAAGTTACGTTAGAGGCATTGGGAGTCGCTAACTATTTCTTAACTTAGTGATAAAAAATGTATTTACCAATTTTCGGATGGCTTAATAATTTTCGAATTTACTTCTTTAAAAGTGAGTTCCGTGCTTTGTCAGCATTCCTCAAAATTTATTCAGTGTTCTCTCTTTGTTCAATCTATTCGTTTCTGGGCACTCCCCCAGGAAATCAGAAATCCCACTGTCAGTCGGGACAGTGCCTTGGCAAGGGGTTAGAATGCTCTTATAGCACACTTGATGCTGGAAAATAAAAAGAATATTCTTTGTTCATACAATTGACACCGATCTAGTATGATATTAATTACGAAGATTTGATAAATAGAAATTGACAAAGTATATTTATTTTAAGTCGCAAAAGTATAGAAAGTAAATGGTCTAAAACATTTTATTCTTTAAGAGTAGATTTTTTTAGAAGTCCGTTTGAACTGGCTGGATTCGACATTCCCATATAAAAATACGTAATATAAAATCGTTAACTACGTAGGTAGGTAGGTACATAAACAGACATTCATCACCTTCTTATATTCTCTCCAACATGGTGTCACATTACAAATCCCGACGGAAACAGATATAAAATTTACCTATAAATAAATTCTCAAACCTTCCACACCCTGTATACATGGGTAGTTAAGTAATAACATTTTAATAGGTTTCAAAGTTTTGTCCTTTTCCTTGAGTCGAATTTGATGAGTTGCGTGCGTCAAGCGCGGAACCTCTAACGTAAGTTTTTAATAATAATAATAATGTTTTTTAATAATAATGTTTATTTCACCAAAAAAAAATACAATTTGTGTTAAAAATATCTTACAGGCTAAAATTAAATAAAATACAACGTGGGAGCCTCTGCAGCCGAACTAGGACAGGTCCTGTATCTCAGCATACAGCGCCAAACCCCTCTAGATATTGGCATTGAAATTAAAAGCCATAATTAACAAATGGATATACACTTTTAAATTGTCTAAAAGTGCAGTATAATGCGGATTGTTTGATCTTCCCACTAAGATACCAAACGGATGGATCTGATAAAACCGTTTTACGTGATACGAAAGGACCTTCTTACCTATACTAATATTTATAAATGAATGTCTGTCGTTCTGATAACGCTGATCACATTTTAATGTAACTTGCTTTGGAGTACGTGAATATGGACCTCAAAAAATTGTTGTCAGATTGATATTTGAAGATAGACATAGGATTATATATTCCACTGCTGGGCACAGACCTTCTTCTTTATTAAAAAGATTTGATACATCATCTGTAAATTTTAACTGTCTTACCATCATTGTTCATGAGATACAATCTTGTGTAGTGACGGATGGTCGAATAGAGCCTTATAAAATCGGTCCGTTCCATACCTAAAAAAAATAGTCATCTTCCACGAAAGTTCGTATATCTTCATTTATTTCAAAGCTCAGATTGAAACCTAAAATTGCTTTACAAATTGTGTTATCATAATTTAACAGATCGTTATAAAATTCCATTCTATTAAATGGAATATGGTAATGCATACAGCGCTCTGCAATTTTAATTGTGACAGAACTGAATTGGAATTGCAATTTCTATCTGTTTCAGGGCCGGTACTATGAAACTCATAAAGCACGATCGCCTTCGTTGTGAGAGCGAGATGTAGCTACGCGCATTGTAGAGCGCTATCCCACTCTTACATCGAAAGGATCCTACGTTCAGAGTTTTATAGAAAAGGCTATGTTTCAACCGGGTTTGCGTGAACATGTGTTGTTTTTGTAAATTGTGTAATCCAGTTTGTAGTTTTTTACTATTTGTGAATTGTATCTGTCATTTAAAACGTTACACTGTGGGAGATTTATTTTTGCATTTTAAAAGAGCTCGTTTAAAAGTATTTGGTACCATGAAACAATAGTAAAAATATTCAGTGAATCTGATTGAATCATGACGTAGCAAAGGTATGAAAATGGAAATGACAAGTCACGTGACTTACCTAAAAACAATATCACTTCCAAGTAATTTTTTAGGCGATTTTTGGTATCGAAATGTTTTAAGATATCTATAGGGACAACCTTAGTACAACTGTTATGGATCGTATTATATCACATAAAAATGCAATTAAAAAGCGATGAATACTTTATCCGAAAATAAATACCTAATAGTTTCTGCGGTATGATGATCGTAATATCTCATTAGATAGTTTACAGCCGACAGCCTGCATCGCTTACTATTAAGATCTTGATGCAATCGGAGCAAAATTCCGTGCATTCAGACGTTTTTGCCATACCTATTATCGGAATTAACAGCTCCTTAATTATAGGACCCATTCATTTCTAAGGCTATATCCGTGGTGCTTGTCAACTGAGCCTAACGCATTTATGAATCTCCTTTCTTTGCTCAACTGGCTTTTTCTTTTGAGTCTCCCGCTTGCAATGTAGGAGAGTTCAGCAATTTTTTTCGTACTCCTCCGTTTTACTATTTCTGATTAATTTCGTTGTAGGGTCTAAGACACTTAATCGTTTCCCCTGGGACACACCGAGCTTAATTGTTTCGGTGGTTACTTTTCATTGCAGATCCTTGTTTACAGGAGTTTCAATGATGGACAATGATAGTGTGATAGTCCTATAAAAAAGCGAGATTGGCATTCAAACCATTTTTGATCTTTCGATTAAATCGCTACTTGCAAGAATAAAGTTATACAACCTTAGAATTTTTCATAATACAATAAACAAAGCTATAACCAAGTGAAATAGCAATATCTAAAGTAAAAATCCACAAAACAAAGCAGGCTGAAGGGAATTTATGAAAATTGTTCTTTTGACTTCAACGTACATTGGTTGCGGACAAAAATGTTTTCTTATAAAAAACTCCAAGACACGAAAAGTACAGATTTATTTGTATTTAAAAGCTCTTTTACTTGAAATAATAGATGGTTGGAGTATTTCAACAGTGTAATAATATTTTATAGAATTTCAATTCGATTGTACTTCAATCATTCCTCATAAAATTCCTTTTATTGAACTAAATTTAATCTGTATCTGCTTGGTCAATGTCCAATACATTAACTAACGGATAAGGGACTTAAATGTACGCTTGATACAACTGTAAGAATATAATATATACACATGGTGTTTCTGAAATCCATGCATTTTTTTCCTTGGGTAGAAATATGAAAAGATAATAAAACTTAACAAAAAGATTGCTTTATTCGTATTTAAAAGTTGTTGGTTTCGCAAAATTGGTTTGTAATATAGCATTCCGTATTTACGAGTATATCTTTAAAAAAACGCAGCTACGTAGTTCTTCAACACCTTGTATATACGTGAGAAATAGGTACCTACATAACATACTACTAGCGATGCAAATTGGTTGCGCACTCCTTGTTTATTATGCTAAAGTTTGAAGTCCGTCGTTATGGATACCACGCAGGCCTTCTTATGCTCGTATTGCACCCTCACTTACTGAAAAAACTCAAAGGATGAAAAAGATCGCATCAAAGCGATACTTTGTATTGTTTGTGTGCTTTCGAATACATTAAATCTTTTTAGAAATAATGTAGAGATTACCGAATTGGTCAGTTCGTTTTGGGTAGAATTTTAATTGTTTTTCTAGATCGCTTTTTGAGGTATAGTATTTAAGCGTTTTTTCCAAGGAAATCGTTAGTTAAATTATGTACAATCATAATACATAATGACTCTAACCATCAGGAAGAAATCTCATTCTAATAAATTCAAAAGATCTCTATCATGTTCCGCGCTTGTCGAAGTCTCTCATCCTAAGCTAAACAATTTCTCAACAATCTACAATCCGACAAATATCAATCGATTTGATCTCAGCACCATTGTTTCACATTTTCCTGTCACTGAGAAATTTTATAGTCCATTTCAGACTGTTTACTTAAGGCCCGATTTTTCAATCGCCAGATAACTTTTATTTGAGGAATAAATATGGCCGTTTGACATATTTTCTATACAAAGGCTGTCAAAACGTCAAACATATTCGTCAAATAAAAGTTATCTGGCGATTGAAAAATCAGCCCTAAGTCATTCATTTTTCCAAAATTAAATGGCGTTTGATAGCAGAATGATTTACCAGTCAACAAATATGTCTAAGAGGATGACCAACAATGTACTTTTGTTTCGCATTGAAGGATCCACTTGTCTTAAGATGAGCAATCGTATCTTTCCTTGATGTCAAGATCTCCTTTAAAAGTGAGATGGACACACAGCTTACCCGTTTTCGATACTTCAAACCTTCACAGCTTACGATCAAAGAGAGATTTTTTGTTTATGTGAATACGCAAGGGGTAGTCAAGATGCTTTTGTTTCATGGACATATTTAACCGGCTGTACAAAAAAGTCCGCATTATAAATAGGTATTGGAAATTCGTATCCTCAAAAATAAAAATTTTGATTCATCAATTTATTCCTTTTCAATCGACTTCAAACAGGATTAGGTTCTTAATTCGTTGATATTTCTTTATAGTTATTTGTTACCTTAGAACTTCGGATTTGATGAACCATTTCTGCTCATTATTTTTTAATTTAAAGTGGAATGCTTAGAATCCTGGAAAGCTGTCAATTGGTTCCATAAAAAAAACATCAAGTTTGGCTCACAAGTTTTATTTCAGATTTAACTTCTCCTACTAAATTTCATAAACTGTTTATTATTATTATATTGTTGTTCACACAAATATACAACCTTATTTTACAATACTCTGTGGCTCTATCACACCGGCTGCAACGTTAGTGGTTACTGTTAAACCTGACCTACATACGAACATGAATATTTATGCTCTGATTGTCGCTGTAGCTTGTGGAACAAAGCGTTTGGGTTTGCGAGTGAGGGGTAGTAGATTCGTTAAAAAAATATGTTTAAATAAACAGCGATTATTACACATTTATTATGAGATGGGTGTGATATATATTACACAAATGACCGGTCAAGTATATCTTTAATGCAAGGTATACTTGCGAAAGTATACTTTAACTTTGCAAAATTCTTGTCTATATCTATACTTATGTTTGTTTGTTTGTTTGAACGCGCTAATCTCAGGAACTACTGGTCCAAATTGAAAAATTCTTTTTGTGTTGAATAGACCATTTACCGAGGAAGGCTTTAGGCTATAAACCATCACGCTGCGACAAATAGGATCGAAGATACAATGGAAAATGTGAAAAAAACAGGGCAGGTCTAAATGGTAACTTATATCTTCTACCCACGGGGACGAAGTCGCGGGCAACAGCTAGTAATAAAATATAATTATATTTAATTATTACCTAAATAATTAAATAAAATGACTATTAGTGCGTATTTAATGAAACGACTATAAGTAATTCGCATCAATAGAGATTTAACTCTTCGGCTCTCAGGTTTCCTAATTTAAAGAAGTGCGCCAAGATCAAAAAGTATCCTGAATTCCGATATCTTTCATCTATTCATTTCTATATATTTTATTTCTTCCTACAATCAAGGCCATTCAGCTCGCTATTATATTTCCATCCAAAAAATATCCTCCCAACTCTAAACATTACTCACAAAGTAGGCTTCACATTACGTAACGTAAAGGCTTTCGTGTTCCGTTTACGTGTAGTTTTGATTCAAACGATTACGGGATCCGTATTTTTATGTTAACGGCTACGTTTTGTTGGGCACACGCGTATTAAGCGTTACTATGACACGCAAAATATTATGTAGTATGTAGAGAACGGAAATTTGGTTTTATTGTACTACGGATATTATGTTGAAAATATATGTCATTATCATAAATGTATTTCCAGTTATGTTATAAGTATATCAGTTTTTTTTTATCTGCAAACGTGGCTGCAATATAATGATAGATACTTTCTATAAAACTATTTTATTTCATAAAACGTAATATTGAAGGTAAAATGCAAAATAAAACAAAACTAATCTCAAGATCATTTGTACTATGAACCAGTTCAAGTCTAAATACAGTCTACAATGTACACAGCTACGAGGCTACGGCGTTACGTCAATACCGCTACGAGCCTACGCTCGTAGATAGCACTACGGTAATAGCTACGCTGGCGTTCCGCTATTAAAAATGATGCATTGTATTGTCGGTGAACCAAATGGATGAAGGTTTTAGGGCTCTGCACCTTTTGTTTTATTTGTTTGAGGCTTTTCTTCTTTGTTGTTCGGTAAAAGTTTTCGGGGAGATTTTGTGTTATGGCTCTATGTTTTAGGAACTTTGACTGTTTGCCCTTCGATTGACGTTCGTCTGTAACTTTTTGACTATGTTTCGTAATACACCTATGTATTGGAATAATGTGGTGATATTCTTTGTGATATATCGTGGTAGTAGGAAGATAAACAATAGCGTTAATAGATTATGTAACTCAATAAAAGTATTCTGACTTCAAAATAAGCTTAAACTGTTAATAGTCTCATACATACCTATAAAAGACGGGTCTCTATAATAAGAGAGGTGTTTTCACTCTCCTTATATAGAGACGCGGTACTTAACTGTGACCAAACAGAATAAGATTCAATTCAACAGAATAAGATTTTTTCTGAAATCTTATTTTTAAGAATAAACAGCCTTACAATTTCTTAAAATAAAAATATTTTGTGAAAACTTCAACAATAATAATGAAGCGATCTCGGAGCTTAAAGCTCTCGCACAAAGTTTAGACGTTTGTTTAATCCGAAGCATCTACAAATGTGTCGCGGAATATAGACGAGATTGAAAACTTTTTAATTAAGTAAGTGTGGGTTGAAGAAGAATATTCTTCACTATCTTTGTAGAGGGGGAATATACTGCATTGCTGACTTTGTTTGTAGAGATAATGAAGGAAACATAAATGAGTATGAAATGGAAAAAAATATAAACTTAAGAATGAGTCTCTTCCACACTGAATATCTAAACCTACATTCTTTAAATTAAATATCGTTTTAATGTTGCCTCAGACTATTTTATAAATGTTTTTCTATACATGTTCATAAGTACGTTTGCACAATTCCTTGGGAACCAGTAAGATTCTGACTCAATCAGGGACCTTCATCATACACCGTAGAGCGGTCTAGAATGGTGGTTAATCCCTCCAAAACTTCATCTATACTTCTATACTAATATATAAAGCTGAAGAGTTTGTTTGTTTCAACGCGCTAATCTCAGGGACTACTGGTTCAAATTAAAAAAATATTTTTGTGTTCAATAGAGATAATTAATCGAGGAAGGTTTTAGGCTATATAACATCACGCTGCAACTAATAGGAGCGAAGACACAATGAAAAATGTGGCAGAAACGGGGAAAAATATTCATCTTCGAGGGCTTCCGTTCAAAAATTCCTAAATTATATCTTCTAACAACGCGGACGAAGTCGCGGGCAACAGCTAGTTTATAAATAAAAGTAAGCCAGCTAAAGATGATTACATAAAACATTACAGCTAAATCGTCATAATCTCTCTACCACTTAAGGCACTAAAACGAAGAAACTTCTTCACGTCAGGGAATGCTATTAAATAATAAATCAACGTGTTTACGCAAACTCCACATGTGAACGGCGTAAGTAAGACCACCTGTCTGAATGGCCATGAACCATATCCACATTAAATATGTACGATGATTACTGCGACTATTATAATGAGTTTAACGTACATTGCCGCATCAGTATGAAAGTTGTTTTCATATGTAGTTAGGAACACGTTAATGGTTGTTGATGTGTTCGAACGTATTGCGATGTTGTCTGTTGCTCGTTGTTTTGTGTTACCTTGATTTTACTCTGATATTATGTTGGGGCTTGAATGGATACCGTTTAACTGATACATTAGGTATTATTTGTATTAGTGGTTTGTTTATATGAGCGTTAGGTTTGGTTCAGTTTCAAGCGAGTTTTGAAGCACTAAGTTTTGTAGGCCATTGCTGCTGATGTTGAGCTAACTTACACCTCTGAATTGCAATGGAAAAAGCCTAATATTTCCTGTAAAAAGACTGCCTACCCGAAATAATTTACATATAATCGGTCTCCACTGAACCACGTTACATAAACTTTTGCGGGCATTAAAAAGTACAGCAAAACAGCTCCAAGCATGTCTTAAGAAACGTAACAAGTGTCTCCGGCGACATTTGACACCCCACCTCGGCCACGAGTGCCTGAAGCAACAGCCCTTCAGTTATTAAGGTTGTTAGTTATTTTTATTGCAGTACTTGAAGTTAAAACGAGTGCCGAGTGGTAGAGGCCATCATGCTATTAACTATTGCTCGTTTTGCTGCGAGTTTAAGCAACGTATGGAATAAATATTTGTATGGTTTGATATTTCTGAAACTACGACACAATGGTGAAGTACATTTCTGATGTTGAAAGTGAGGCTGTTTCTCATGTACCGTGATAGCTACAAGTTTACATCTACGACTTATAATTATGTTTCCTACATGTTCAATTTCTCAAGCCATGTCGCGAGTCTATTTTGAATTTGAACGATTTTTTAACTTTTATTTCAATTTAAACGTACTACAAATTCTCATTAAGTTCGCTTGAAAGACTTTTCGAAAAATCTGAAAATACTTGATTTAAAAATCCATATTGCTTTATGAGTAGTTTATGGTAACAAAGGTGGTGAAATGGCAGAAAGCCAATTAAAAAACGAGAGACAATTAATGTTAGCCCCGCAGTAAGCCACGCGAGTTGGGATCCCTCGCAAAAATACCGATCGTATATTTATGTGAAATAAACCTAGGATTAACTGTTTGCACTCAGTTTGGGCGAGAAACGTCTGGCGTTTTTATCTCACGATTTTTCATAAAGTTACGTGAAGTTTTAATGCTGTTATAATTCAACTATTCGAATATTCAGATGTTATTTTTATGATGGTAGAGTTTGGGACTTGGCCTGAAAATAGTTTTTCTGATGCAAAAAGTGGATGGTATAAATTTGACTTGTCTCGCTGTCCGTCTATGGCATCATAGCACCTAAACGGAAATGCTATTTAAATGTTTTTTCTATTAAAGTTGAATAACGAGTTTGATTAAAACCGGTTTCATTTTTAAAGTTATAGGCGACAAAAATGTATTTTATTTTACATAAAATTCTGTTTAATCTACGTAAATGTTAGTCAAACAAAAACTTTCGGCTACATAACGTAAATATCATATAATCTTGAACTGAATATTTTACTAACACTGAATCTGTCTTTAAACATTAATTAAAAAAGTATGCTAGAAAAAAAAAACACATCTCGACCAAACCCACTTTAATTCAGAAACAAGAGCAATAACAGCAGCTAATCCAAAACAAAACATACAGCAATACATGCACAAGAGCGGCTAACAATAAGCTAAAAGCAATCTTAGTGGGCGCGAGTGTCCGCTCTGGCACAAAGACTGGCCACCCTGGGGAACTGGCAAACTGCCAAAGTGCCACGTTCAGGCCCCGCCGTGCCAGTGCACGTTATGTTTTATGGCCTTTATGCGGTGTTAGCTAGTTTAGAGTAATTAATTTCGGGGTTTTAAATTGTAAATGGAGATAGTCTACCTGTTTAGAGGCTTGGATGACGGGAAGGGGTAATTTTAGTTTTTAATTTTTTTTTAAAGTTGTGTGTTGTGTTCTTTTTTAAAAGTACGCATGTCAAATATCTATACTGTTAGCAAAACTTGTGATTCGTTTTAATTACATCTGTCCTTTATCACGAAGGTGAAAATACTAAAATGGGTTATAGGTATACTATATGTGTTATCATTGTGCAATTAACAAAATTTGAGAATTGTCTCCTTCACCTTTGCCGCTTGCCTATTAAGGTAAAAAAGGTTCATAAAAAACCTTCCTGCCTTAACTTTGAACCAGCTTAGCACCATAAATATGAACAAGAAGGTTCTTGCACGCTGGGATCCATAGCGAGGTGTAAATTAGGCGGGAATTGAACGTAAGGGGTTAAAACTTGATTGGCTATTGACTGAAAGGGATAATAGGTTAAAATACCCTTAAAAGGCGGGAAAATAACTTTAACCTATTTATTGAGGCATTAACTAAAAAATGTTTTATTAATATAACTGTAGGTTTATTAAACAAAAGAAAATAATCATAAAGCCAATAACAAGGAAAGGGTGAATATTAGTAATATGTCGAAAAAAAACTTCACGGCGCTATTTTTACGACTCTATTGCGAAAATAATAGCCTTTCTAATCAAATAAAAAAAAAATGATTCGCGCACAAAGAAACCCAGACTCAGAAAGCGCATTCGTGGATCTCACAAATATTTTACCTCCGCGGGGATCGAATCGGCAACTACTAACGGGTCCGAATACTAGGCTCTTCGTGCAGTCCAATATGACATACAAAGGTCACAACCATACAGCCAAGTTCTGCCATTATACTCATGCATGCACAGGAATCAAGCTATAAATCCTGCCGCATATAATTAAGAATTGTAAAATTTTACGACCTCTTTTTATTGTACAGTGAGGTACCGCTGCTGCAGTCGTCTGAGAAAATAAAACTAAAGCTACCGTAGTTACTAAAGTTTACGTCGTCTATTTTATTACGAACCTTGAATTATATTTTAATTAAATTCGAAATTTGTATTTATAATTCGACATATAGAAGTGCGCGTGGAATGCTGTTATTGTGATTAACATTTACCTGCCCCTGTATAGAGTACAAGCTACCAAAACTTTATCATACATACCTATTTGTATAACTTTTATATGTATAATATATGTGTAAACTTGACTAAATTGCGACTCGTCCATGGACAAACCGATAAACCGGTTTTGTGGAGCACTACATATTGTAATTGTATATTTAACGAATAAAAACAAATAAATAAATAATCAGTAAAACGCTTAAATGGTAAAATTATGCAACACAGAAAATTACTTAAAAGAAAATTTTAACCTAGATATAATTCATAATAAAACATACCCCAGTTTTTGTAAAATAAATCTTCAAATTTCAAGTAAACATAAAGTTACCTTCTTCAACCTATGCATTATTGAAAACTGGAATAAAACTTCTTCAGCACTTTGCAAGAATATTTTAGGCAGACAGACGCCTTGCCTGGAATTCAGTCTGTTGTAATATTGCTCTGCTTTATAACCCAAATGCAGTCTTTGTTTGATTGTACGAAGCTTATTTAGTTACTAGTTGTTGCCCGCGACTTCGTCTCCGTGGGTAGAAGATATAAGTTATGATTTATACCTGCCCTGTTTTTTTTTCACATTTTCTATTGTATCTTCGCTCCTATTAGTCGCAGCGTGATGGTTTATAGCCTAAAGCCTTCCTCGATGAATGGTCTATTCAACACAAAAATAATTTTTCAATTTGGACCAGTAGTTCTTGAGATTAGCGCGTTCAAACAAACAAACAAACTCTTCAGCTTTATATATTAGTATAGATTGCAGTAATCTTGTCTACAAAACTGTCATTTGCGCCACCTGGCCACAAATACTCCCTTATTTAACATTTAAGTTTAAGAAAAACCAGTCAGATGAAAGTCAGACTCGCGTTTGTTTTGGCAACGGCTCTCGCATGCCATTTTTTGCTCAAAATGAATCAAATAATAATTTGGAGCATTTGTAAATGAAAAACTGGACCGGGTTTGCGCCGAGAATAACGCTCGCTAATTCTATTATATGCATTCACAAGCGGCATAAAATACGAGCCGCGAAGTAAACCTGGAAATGGACTGAAAAATAAAAAAGGTTGGTCGTTACATCTAGGAAATACGGATCAGCGAAATTCAGTTATGGCTGGTAGGTATTTTAGGTAGGCAAATAAAACTGGCTAAGAAATGTGATCTAAGAATACCATTGCAATATTTATTGCAAGGCCTTCGTTCCCCAAATTTAAAATTTGAACTTATTGCATTTGTCGGCCTGATGACAGGTGGATGATCGTAAGAACACAGCGAAGTTTTCTTAAAAGGTTCCCGTTTTTCTTCTATACGTCCAGAACCCTAAAAAGTTAGGTTATCTTATCAATTTAGCCAATAGATTTAAAAAAAGATATCAAGCGTGCAGTCGACAGTTTCGTATTAAAATCATTTGTTGTGTACCAACTTTATAATATTAAATTTTTGGCAGATCTCCAGGGCTGGCAACCTCTGTGCTTGCCTTTGCCTGATGCGGTCTGTGACAGTTACAAAATATGAATGATACATGAATAGGTTCTTAGGAGGATATTTTATCTTTTACAAAAGTGTTGTGCGCTTTGAAATATGATATCTTTTATGCGATGCAGTAACTTTGGAAAGTATTATAATGGAATATACATTTCGTGCAATGCGGTTTTCCACTTGAGTGAGTATATACTATTCCATTTTTGTATCGTTATATATTGAGCTAAATTTTTTATCAAAGTTTCTTTACCGGCAATTTTTGTCAAAACTTCTTTTGCTATTTTCGTCACAACAAAACAAGGAAGAAATTTCTTAAAACATGACTTCACCAAGAGTAGTACAAAATTACTTCTACTACATGTAGTAAAATTTGTCCATAAGTGGAGTCAAAACTTTCCGTCCATAATTGCTTTAGGCCACAGATGGTCCTCACTCCCTCATAGGGCTAAAAGGACCAACGCTTAAACCGCTCAGCTGCGCAATAAGGATGCAATTTTGTAAAGAGCGCGCGTCAGAAAGGTGCGAGCTTCTAATTAGAGTAGGCCAGGAAGGAACTCATTTTTCCCAAGGAGGAAAGCTCGTTTGAGACATTCACAAGCACATTTTTTGGTATATAAGATTTTGTATCTACTTAGGTATTTGACCACATATGCTCATGATGTAGGTGAAAGCATTGTTATATTAATGTTACTTTTGTTCTGGTAAAGAGCGAGACTTTCATAATCAAAGCAGAGAGAAAGTTCCGCTCAAAATAAAAGAGTAAACTGAAAATTGATAAAAGTGTGAAATCCGTAGTACGCAAACTACTAAAAGCAAAGCAGGCAAAACTTGCAAAATACGAGTAGAATTTTTACAGTTAGTTACCTCGTAAAATAGCTAGGAAAGTGCAGTGGTACGTAATAATTCAGCCTTTGTAGATCAAACATGCTTGCAAACTGGATATCGGCTTCCAAGCACAGCCTTCTAAAGTAAGACCGTTGCAGGTGTGGGAGCGGGATAGCGCGCTACACTTTGTAGAGCGGCGTCTCTCTTCCAAAATGGGACCGTTGTGAAATGAATGTTATATCCTTAGATCACGTCATTCGGAGTGCCAAATACAGTTAGCTCGCTTCTCGATTTTGATAATACGTAACACATCTGACTGTATGGAGTTGACATATTGTTCTAAATATCTTAACTATTGAAGTTAGACTGGACTGGGACTGTTGGTTATTAGTTTGCCTAGCTCTGTGGCTTTAGACGAGAAATGATGTGAAATATTGTCTATTATCCGATTCTGAGTATGTCTTTGTCATATCGAGTTCCTTCGTGTTTCAGAAGGCACGTCATATTGTGGGTCCCGGCTGTTATTCATACATCTTTGACAGTAGGTACAGGTAGTCAGAAGCTTGAAAGTCAGACAACCAGTCTAACTAAGGGGAATCGTGTTGCCCAGGTAACGGGGTTGAGGGGGTCAGATAGGCAGTCGCTCCTTGAAAAACACTGGTACTTAGCTGAATCTGGTTAGACTGGAAGCTGACCCCAACATACTCGGGAAAAGGCTGGGATGATGATGATGACTTTAACTTTACGAAGTTCACGAGGGATTTGTATAATTTTTGTTGTTTACCTGAAAGGGCTTCTAAAGAAACTGCGCGAAAAACAAAAGAAAAACTCTTGAATGGAGTATCCGGTCCGTAAACGATAGCAAAAACGTTCTGTTTTCATTAAAATAAAACATTTTCAGAAACAATTTATTTTTATACGATTCTTTAAAGTCGCTTCGTAATTGCTTTAGCTTGAGAATAAATGAACAATGAAATTTGAAAAGGGAGTGAAAAGGGTATTTGTTTATTCATATATTTTTAACACAACATGCTGCCTCCGTTGTTTTTTTTTAAGATTTACTTAGGGTAAATGTAAATATTTTAGAGGCATGTTGGGCTTGTGATGTTGTCTTGATATAAGCCTTTCTAAAAGACCTGGTTCCTCCTATGAAGTTATTCTGTGAATTAAAAGAAACACTTATGATCGGCAAAAGTAACCACTTTTTTATAAACTTTTCATGATTCCATTTGAAAGAAATTCTAATGTGGCGAATGTTGTTTAAATTTAGAGCGGTATTTATGTACACCTATGACAAAACATTAAAATGATATACCTCATGTGCATATATCTCATTTACATTTATTACATGTCTCATTTCCAAAACACGAAGGCAAAAAGTCAAAGAATATAATTAATATTTAATTGCAGTAGATATGAAAATAATGACAAAAGTTTCACATAAGCACTACAGATAGAGAAGGCTGGCTGGCTGCCAGCTCTAGTACCCAATTTATCTTGTACGCTCAATATATTAGGCCGGCAGATGTGTTGATTGAATAACATTTAAGATGATAATTTATTCTGAAATTCAGTTAAATATTTCTTATTTAAAATCAATTATAATTAATAAAAACAGTTATTCTCTCACCACAATACAATGAAGTACAAAGTAATCACAGTTATAAAGATATGTACAAATAAATTAATTTACACTTATAACTAGCTTTTTTTGTTAAGGCGGAGGAATCCTCATGGACACCCACTACCTCGGGATAGAAAATGGGTTGCTGACACTACCCATTTCTCTTACTGACTAAACCTGAACCGCCGTGCTGCTTCATCCGCGTTTTTGTATGCGTTGCAATCCTTCATACACCACACTAATTACTACCTGCAATAACATAATCTATTCTTTATTTCTTAATTATTAAAAAACCAGGTAAAGCTCCATGTAGCCTTCATAATTGCAGTGGTCTTACTTGAAAAGGCAGTGTTGGTCTAGCACAAAGGCCTGCACTTTATACACTAATTAGGAACTGCATATAACATTATTCTAAAGACTAGAAACTGCGGCGAGTCCAAACAATTAGTGCTTCTAATTAATATTTAATTCCTTTAAAGAAGGTAAGAACAATTAGGAACTGCATACTAGAGGAAGACTGGCTTGTTGCCAGCCAAGACAATTTATCTAACAGGCTTTTGAAGTAGACTTGAGTTAATATTACTACACTTGGAAGAGATCAAATCAAATCTGTTTATTATAGGCATATCTATAATAACTATCGTGAGACTGATTCATTATTAAATGATGTAACGGCCGCGTCTGCTCATGATTAAGGACTCCGGTTGGGTCCGAAACTAGTCGGGCATCCCCGATAAATACGCGTGAGTAAACCGTTACATCATTTAATAATGTATGTAATACAGTTTTGAATCGTGTCATGAAATATTTTCAGTATGATTATGATATGAAAATATGTCAGTTAAAATTAATAATATTATTCTTTCTATCGTTAAGGATATCATTGACTGTGTAATAAGTTTTGTCAATTAAAAATAATTTCAAAAACTACTTTTAAAAACTTGTAATTCAAAAGTTCTCAGTGTATCCCTAATTATTCTTTTATAAATCTTTGAAGCCATACCGTAAAAACTTTAACAAACAACGCAGTTCTATGCAGCACATCAGGAATATTTAATTCATTTCTCTTAGACTTGAGGTCAACAAATAAACTTTTATTCACTCTTATGAATGAACCTCATGTACGAGAGAGACAACTCTACGTCGAGTAGTGCCCTCTCCCGTTTCCACGACTACAATAGTATCAGTATATTGGGCGGTACGGGGTCTAGGAAGGCGACTGATATTTTGCGATGTTTGCCCATATCTCGTTCGTTATCCGACCCTCTAGTGTTGGGAATGCTCTCCAGTTTCCATTTCGAGACTAGGGCTCGGACGGACTAGGAATCATGTAGCGAGAGGGTTGAATTTGTGTTTGGATCTCTCGTTTGTGATTTGTTCTTGAATTGTTAAGGGCTGATGCATATGTGTAGGTAATTATGGTAAAGAGAGTTTAGTTGGGATACATTTAACGTTTCTTTTTTGTTTTGACAATTAAGATACTATTCTTTGTAGACTAGTACAAAAACAAGCAACGACTCGGTGTAACTTTGAGCCAATTTTTCGAATGTTTTTAAGTAAGAAATCGAAGACACGTCATTTATCAAGTATATAATTTAAGTTGTCTATAACCACATTTACTAATGAAAAACTCTCTATTTCCAAATAAAAATGGTTAATGTTCGAACAAAAAACAGCAAAAAAACATTACAAAAACGTCTCTACATAAACGTTTTAATGATAACTTGAACCCTAAAAGTTTTCAATTTTAAAAACAGCTCTGTTAAAACATCGCACATCCATCAAGATCACGCATAAAGTCAACAAACAAACTTTCCGGACAATTAATTCTTCTCGCAATAAAACCCGTTTAAAGCCGCGCAAGCCGCAAGCCGGTCCGGATCGAAAGCCGTCCGGCTTCGGCTGTGCCTGACAGCTACTGATCGAAAGCCGTATATAACTTCTGCTACAAATATCGATGCTTTGTTCACTTAATCACATTCTTGTTTTTGTTACATTATTGTTGTATTTCTTTTACTTTATTAGATGATATTGACTTTTGTTTTATTGGTTATTTATTGACTTTCAGGCAGGTTTTATACGTTATGCTAGAAAAGTAAATTTCTGACATTTAAAAACTAAACCAATTATAATAAATCAAAATAGAGAAAATTGGATTTTTATTTTTATAAATTTTGTTAAAAATTTTCTCGCCTACCAGAAAATGCGGAATGTTAGAGACCTATTGGTGGAATAAATACACACCTTAGAAGAACAAACCATATTTTAAATAACTTGCAATAAAGTTCTAATTTGTTGAGTACGAAATATGTTCGGCTTTGATGTATTTCATTATTATATTATGGCCAATAACTATACGATAAAGTTTGGGATAAGTTGACTTCACGGTTTAGAATTTTGTATTCCAAATATTTTGACTCCCTTCAAAGTTGAGTCATGTGGTTTACCTTTGATCCACAATACATATGTTATGAGTGTTACTCGCATAGAAGTATTTGATTCATTATACATAGAATCATTATACTTTGCAAAACATTATCCATTTTACTAGACAGGACAGTGACGAGTATAATTGTAGTCTCTGGTCTTAACCTATACAAAATTAGATCTAAAAAGAAATGAATTCCTTCTCCCCATATACTTCCAGTCAGCCAGTTTAATTACCATTCCGATAAATACAAATTAATAGCATTGAATAGGTCTCAAGAGTAATATCGTTGGGTGCAAGAGCAATTTATAAGACTCTTACCGCGTTCAAACTGCACGTATAGTCAGCTGCAGATTGTGAACGAAGCCTTTGCGGAAGAAAAACATAGCTTTATGCTGTCAAGTGCGATGTCACGTTGCCGCAACTGCATCTGGCTTGTTCTTAGAGGAGGCAGTAGGCTTCTGGGCTCACTGATAGTCAAAGTGTGAGAGCGATTACGCGTGACGTAGCGACTACGAGTGATGTAGCGACTACGCATGACGTAGCGACTACGCATGACGTAGCAAATATGCGTAGCGTTTACACGTTAACGAAAAAACTAATGTAATAATATATCTTATGATCATAATTCAGTATATTGATATTCCAAAATGCTCGCTCTCATTCGGCAGTCGATTGTACGTTTGGTTTGAACGCGGCTTTAGATTTAACACTCGAAAGCGCAGTGCACTTGTACTAACGATCTCAACTATTCATGCTGAATGGAAAACTTGATGTATTATGTTCATAGTGTTACTGTTTGCTAAGATTAAAGTTTTTATAGCTCGGTGTAAAAGAGAATACAAGAAAGATTTGTTTTAGGATTTGGTATTTCTGGATTATTTGTGTTATTTGAAATGCTTTCTTGATGTCTCAAACATTAAATATAACTTAAAGTTAAACTTAGCTGATTAGTTAGTAGCTTATTTGTAGATGTGTACATAATATGTGTAATATCTTAAGTATCGTATATAAATAGGAAAACACTCTTTGTCAAAGAATATTTCCTACCAAGATTAAGAATAATGGCCATGTTTAATTATAATTTATATTCAACCACTTACTTATGGCGAATAAATATTTTTACCATACCCCTGACCTCTGTAAAAATATCTAACCAGTTACCCTGAATAGGTTATACTCAACCCTTCTCAGGTAACATTAAAACGGTCAATTTGTAAACAAGAAATGCGCCCGATTAAGCAATCGACTAATTGAACAACTCCGCAGCAGGCGCACGGTTACTCTTATTTCGGTAAGAATTGGGAAGCCCGTTAAATTGGTTGGCTTTTACCGCTCTTAAGGGTTAAATGGTCAAGCGATCCTTCATAATATTTCAATTGGTTTACATTTCATAAATATTTTAAGCTTTGATTCGTAAAATGACTTCAAATAGTGTAACTATAATTGTATTTACTGTCACATCGTAGATTTTTTTTTGTACCTTTTTACTTAATTACTTACTTTATGTTTAGTTTAATAGAACAATAATTCTCTTAATATGAATTGAATGTGTCGAAAATATACATAGATGTCGTTATTATTTGTATTGTAATAATTTTTCAATGATGCATTTTATGATAAGGGAACGAAGGAAGGAGCACTAATTTGAACGCAAACGAAACTTAAGTTTGTCAATTAATAATATTAAGCAGGTTATTTCAATTACATTTTATTTTGATTAACACAAGACGTTAACCCGTACTAATACATGTCTTATTTAGTAGATATATAAGTACTATGCTAACACACAGACAGAATAACTCAATATACAGAACGATCAACACGTCGCGGGCCGATTGTTGACAACACAAATCTGACCGCACGGCTGTTACTGATCAATGGTCAACTGATCACTGTATCGATCACCTCCTGTTAAAACATGATTAATGCGATTGTGGAAAAGAGACGACGATATATAAAGAGCGTTGTCTCGCTTCCACAACTGCAACAATCTCACTTTAAGAGTGTTGGTCTGATGATCGGTTTATCGATCGGTCGCAGCCGTGCCCGCAGTTTGAACAACCGTCATGATCACTCGCCGACTTCTAAACCTGTCTTTATCACTCTGCTTTACTTCAAATGACCCTTCTGTTACTGGCTTAACTGACTGAAGCCCGTTTTTACAGCACCAGACAGCTGCCCAAACTTTGGTGAGTGATTGCCTAATACAGCACTTCTTTTTTTCCTTTTTAATGCACTGTTCAAACTGCGGGCGAAACGAGAGCTACTACTTACTACACAAGGTTTAACTCAAGCGATTTAATTATGTAACCCCTGATTCATAGATGGTTACATGAGAGATTGTGGGTAAATATTTTATTTGAGCCAGCAATGGACTTTGTGCAATTTTGTTTGCTCGTTTAAATCGCTGTGTAAATTTCGTGTAGGATTTAAAATATTGAAGCTGGTTCGTTTCGCTTTACGTTCCTCGTTCAGTGCACTCGCCCGTCGATTTGAACAAATTCCAATTCTTTATTTATATTTCGCTTATTTTTGCAACTTGTATATCGCTTTATACTTACATTTTACACTCTACATAATATACATACATTTTATCTTAATGCTGACTTAGGTAAGGTTGGAAAAATATTTTTAATTTTGAACAACTTTTTTGCTTAAGTTTTTTCGTATTTTAAATTTTTGCTGCAGTTTATTTGGAATGTATCGCATTAGGTTCGCGTCAGATCGGGAAGCGGGTTAGGTAGGTACTAAAGGTGGGTGGAGGGATATGTTTTGCTATGTAAATATACGAAGTACGAAGCCTCTAAGGAATATTTTTATAGAAAGTATTGTAGCAAAATTATGGGCGGTTTTTTCTCCTGTAATATTATCTAAGTACGGTTTATCGACATAACATTAATTTAAGGACTCTGCTTTATGTTTTTTTTTTCAATTCGACTTCTACTAGGCTATTAACATTATTAAGTTGTTATTATTTACAAAGAGCAACTTCGCGTGACTAGATAAAAAGTATACCAACCGCTATCATTCAATGTTAAATGTTGTCAGTCTTTTTAGCAAGTTGGTTGCCATTTAACACTTTATTACGCTATTGGAAAACATATTAAATTGGAAGACAATTACTTTGAAACATAGAGCAGGAAAATACATTTATATATAATATAAGTTATACCTGTATATACACACGGTAGGGTTCCATCATCATTGGCCTAGCCTTTTCCCAACTATGTTGGGGTCGGCTACCAGTCCAACCGGTTTCAGCTAAGTACAAGTGTTTTACAAGGAGCGACTGCTTATCCGACCTCCTCAACCCAGTTACCTGGGCAACACGATAACACGGTAGGGTTCCGTATCAAAAGATAAATAAATACAATAAAAATAATGGCCACCCATCAATTTTATGACCGTAACCGTTGCTTAACCTCAATATCTTTTATTATGGCGGCAACAAAATATATCATTAACTTTAGATCCATCACGTCTTATGAGATACGGATTGACGGACACACAGCGAGGCTTATAGTTAAAGGCCTCCGTATTAAGTTTTATTTCGGTTGAAAACGTAACGTATTAAAGTGTTTTAAAAGAAGTCTTTCATAGTTGTAGAGGTATTTAGTAACTTTCAACCAAGAAATTGAAAATGCACGGTAAGCTCTACTTTTATCCAAGTATTTAAAGTCCAAGAATTTATTCAAGATTTTTTAATCGAACCTGCTTAAAAACTTTACCTACCAGTTATGTGGCTTGAAATGATGAACTATTTCCAAGAAAGAACTAGTCCAGACTAAGAAGAGACTGACTAACTACGCTGATAAAGTCTCTTATAAATCTTTCACATGGGCAGTCGAATCTTTGTAACAAAAATTTACCATTGCTACTTGATAAGAGTTGTTCATTTACATGGTCAACCATATTTTATATTCAATACCAACATCATCATCATTACCCCGTCTCAGACCCTTATTGGACATAGGCCTCTTCTAATGCATGCCACTGAGCTCGATCTTCGGCTCTCCTTTTCGAATTCCTGCCTGCTGCCTAATAAATATCACCACCCAACTGGCTACAAGATAATTACGTACCTACATAAATTTTATAATGAGCTGGCATTATTCAATACGTTGTATAAGTACATCTACATTATACATGTATTCGATTGACCAGCCTTATCGCGCGATGGTGCTTGCCCTACAAAATCTGCGCTGCTACAGATTTTGGCACCGCGCCCGGAACGCTGTGCAGGGGTCTACTATGATCTTCTAAATTAATCCTACAGCAGTTGTGGGAGAGAGTCAGCACTAGTCAGTGTAGAGCGCTGTCTCGCTCCCGCAATACTGTGAAGTCGGTGGTAGGCCTCCAGACGAAAGCTATCATAATTATGCTGCTTAAACTAGTTGTGCTTGCAGATTTAATTCATAGCAGATTTATATTTTAATGAGACAGTTGGGAATCCTTTGGGAATATTACTCGTATTTAGTTGCTGTGTTGGCAACGTAGGACAAAAGTTAGCTAATGTGTGAGAATTGTAGACTTTGTTCTACTTCTGTGTAGTCTCTTGAGCTGTGTTGGGATCGGCTTTTAGTATAACCTGATTCTACTGTTAACCGTATTTTATATATAGTGAATATACAATCATATTAATACATCTGCATAATAAAAATAATAAAATTAATAAGAGTTCTATTGAATCACTTTGATATATTCATGCGGGATTGCGAAGATCAGTGTTTTATGTAGCCATCGATCTACATCATCATCGATCGTCTCTTATAATGCAGAAACTTCATTTCACTGTACGATTCATAGATTAATTTTAACATCAGGTTTGAATATGTGCATAAACAATATACTAAACTCTGCTCAATTTTAAATTACCCTGATATTTATCTAAACACTGGCATGACCTTTTTCATAATCCGATGATACGAACTTATACTGAGGTTAACATTAAATTTTAACACGCCGACGCCGACGTTTCGAGTACTTTCGTAAGCGCTGGCTGTGACGGCAGGTCTCAACGTAAGTGCTTAGGCGTCAGAATGAAAAAAGTTATATCTATAGAATCTCAAGTGTTTGAATACCTGAACCAATACTATGAGATTCTAAACGCAGCACT
Source organism: Trichoplusia ni (assembly GCF_003590095.1). NCBI lineage: Eukaryota > Metazoa > Arthropoda > Insecta > Lepidoptera > Noctuidae > Trichoplusia > Trichoplusia ni. The sequence goes on from NC_039479.1 coordinate 1,808,051, forward strand.
GTTACCGCTGTGGGAGAGAAACAGCGCTCTACTGTGTGTAGTGTTATCTCGCTTCGGCACACAACGAACCTGTTTTAGGAGTTTTATAGTACAGGCACTGAACTCTACCGTATTGAGTTTATCGACACGGGAAAGTAGCTCTTATGTATGTTTAATTTTTGAAACTTTATCTATCTGGTTTCCCTTGCATTTCCGTGAAAGTAATTGGGGTCGGACTTTACTACCTTTTAGGCCCAAATTTTTTATTCCGCTGGTAAGCAAAAATAGTAAATGACAAGCAAACTGTTATACAAATCTGCTTCGAATATAGTATGTTTCAATTCAACGGTGTTGGGCTATTGCTATAAAAGGAACAGGGTATATGCTTTAATTAGCGATTTTACACTTAATATAATCGATGACTACAGAAAACACTGGCGCAGCCTTACAAAATTAAAACCTCCTTAAAATTTAACAAACAGTAAAAAATGTATGTTTAAACTTGATCCAAGCCAGACCCTTACCCTTTTTGGACGTTATACTTTTCTTTCAGGTCGTAAAATTACCACCTGTAATTACATTATGGAATCAATAAAGTATTGAAAAAAAAATTGAGTGTTGAGTATTGGGGAGATTTAAAAACTACCACATAAATCTACCATACCAACTATATCCCTTTTGCTATCTATCCCACTGTGACCCACAGCTGGGCAAAGGATTCTCAATTCTAGGACACAAGCACATCTTAATTTATTAAAAATTTAAAACAAGCTTACAAACATAAGAAATAGCCGAAACCACTCAGCTGTGTATTAGCGAGACTTCGATCACAGTCATTAGCGCCTTAGACAAGGCTTTCACAACAGATCTTTGATCCAAATTGCAAGTCACGAATTTCCTATGGGGACATGATTAATTCGGCCTTCATTGGACCGGAACGGGCTGGGACAGTCACGAGCTTAATTATTATGGTTAATTAAGTATATGAGAACATTTAGTTAAGAAAATGTAGGTTTTAGTATATACCTGTACCTAAATCTGTAATGACATTCAGTTAAAAGTCTACACTCCTAGGTTAATGTGTCTTCGTTATTTTATCGACGAATGTGTGTCTCAAGTAAATATTAAAAACGTTTATTTATAAAGTATAGATATACTTAAGATTGATGCCTTAAACTAAAATTACATTCATATTGGTTGCTAAAGTCTAGTGCGACCTGGATACATTCGAGGTTTTTGTATAAATAGAGTAAAAAAATAAAAATTGGGTTCCGTTTTTACTGTTTTTGGAATAGTCGAAACTTTTCGTTGTGCCCGTTTCAAATAAAACTGAACCAGTAAAATTTCACATTGATAGATTATGATAACAAAAAGGGGTAGTAAAATATTTTTGTACGTGAGTGTACTTATTTTGCAGCAAGGTCGCTGAGGTCACTGATTGTCTGGCATAATGTGATTTTTGCCAGACGGCTTGCCGAAGACTTGGCGTAATTTGGCGTTGACCTTTATTTGTCTTTAGTTTCGAGTTGAAATAATGTGAGCCAAAATGGCTTCGTAGCTTTATAGGTTACTGATTATGTGTCAGTGTTAATAACACTTAGTTATTTAGTAAATTAATGATAGAAGTTCTTGAAAGTAAGACATTTTTTAAGCTTTTTTTAAACCAATACATAATTGGGATAAAATTGTTAAATCCTAAAAAAATATTTGGAGAAATTAAGTTGATGATCAATCAATACAAATCGAAGTCATTAAAATCTTTCACATCTTAAAACAATTTGAAAAGGTCAGGTACAACACTAAAACATTCGCAAATACACCTAACTATGAAGGAAAATGTACAAAGTCAAAATTTCCAAAATGAATTAATTACGGAATGTCAGCAAACATTCTTATGAATACGGGACTTTGGAAGCTCGGGGGTCGCGAAAATGAAACGTCACCTAATACCCCTTTGTTAGGAGTTTAATTATCCCCCGACAACCCTAAAGGGGTAGCTAGGTAGTTAGGTAGGTAGGTAGTAATTTCAACCACTTTACGGCGCAACTTTTCGTCCTCAGAATCCAAAACGAACGCTCCCCAAGTTTTTTGAAAGCGGAAATTTATAGGATTAAGTAGCCCTGAATACTGAGTTAGTTAGTCACCCCTCTCGACTCCCGATAAGAATTGAAGGAAGTTCATTTACAATAATTTATATCATATAACCTAGGATCTGTTCATGACGCTATTTCCCAAGAATCAGTCCTCACTGCAAAACCATTTGAATTCAAAGTACTCTAAACAGAAAACAAATAACAAAATATGCTATCTCATCCTCAAAGAAACGGATGTAAAGGCAAACTTCCAGAAAGAAAAAGAAGAAACTAATAACATTGTTCTGCAGAGACACAGACCATTCACAGAGCATCGACGAACGACCCGTTCATGTATGAAATGTATTTATTCTATTGCAATACGAGCCAGGCCGAGCGGTTTAGGAACCAGTGAACTGAATCGATACATAACGCGGTAAACACTGGATCGTCGCTCGAATAACAGTATCGATTCCAGATGATTCACGGACGGTAGGCACGCGACAGGCACACGACATCGAGTAGAAATATCAAGGATGTTCCGAAAACCGATTTGTATTCATATCGATTGTAAATGATTATAATTTATCGTTAATTATCATTTAGGAAGTTGTGGAACGATTCGTTGAGTGAGTAATCGGTTTGAGTTTAGGCACGAATTGATAGTAATTATCGTATACCACGTTTTCAATTTATGTTTAGTGCATTAGTAAGCTCATTGTGGCTCTTCGGTTTTATGTATGGATTCCTATGCATCTGAACGTAATCAAGTCCTAATTTGATTTTATCGTGGTTATATTTATGTACCTACTTTTTTAATTATGTTAAGACACCACAAGCAAACTGGTGAAGGAAAACAGAGAGAGAAAACCATGATTTCAAATATTGTAATCTAAAATCGCCAACGATCCCCAAACCTTTCATGTGTGTACTCATGCTGTACTCAACAATAGGACATCTAAAGGCTGTTGAGCTTGTTGTAAAACTGGTCAAATATTTATCAAAACAAATCTTACTAAAATGGTTGCCAAAAACAAGTGAACCACAAGGAAGTGTTAATATCAAGATATTATAGTCCACTATCATATAATATCATCGCTTCAACTGAAACATCCCCCTCTTGTATAACTAGGCGCTAACTATACTAAGTTCATAACAGCCTGGCATATAATATGTAACCTCTGAGCCACGTAAAGTTATTTAATGATTACAACACACGGTTTAACTGTTTTAGTTCTGAATAAAAGTAGAAGGAACCATAACCCCATTAATAAATAGCAAGCAGTTAGCAATAAGATACGAAATCAAATTGACTTTAAATAAATAAACAATAAATTGAAAAATACTGCGGTACCAGCCATCGACGATGGTACGGCAATAAAGCTGGTTAAAGAATAAAGAACATTCAATAAAACTTTTTAATAGATCTACACAATAACATAAGTTAAATAAAAAACTAACAGTACCTAGCAAATTTATAGATATTCTCATTTCCTCGCTACGTCGGTCCAACAGAATCTAGCTGGGATCCTATTCGGTCGGTCGGGTTTGATTCCAACTGACGATGATGCCCTCGTCGACCCCACTTCCCCTCCTCCCAAACTCTCTGTCTTCCTATCTGACTTGTCATCTGGCATAAAATCAACTACCACACTCTTACTTCTCCTATCCAACAATTCTTGATGTAACTCTTCCTCCGAGCTGTAATCTTCTTTTATCTCTATCAAGTCTGCTCCTAATTCTTCTAGTTTAGATGGTTTAGCTGCCGACACTTGTACCTTCGATTCTACTTTCTTCTCTTGAACCTGCTTAATCAAATTCTCCCTTTCTTTCTCCCGTTCTTTCTCCCTTTCTCTCTCTCTTTGTTTTTCTCTTTCTTTCTCCTGAGCAGCTAATTTCTTTTCCTGAGCATCCAACTTCTGTTCTATGCATGCCAGCTTGTCTAGAATTGTGTCTAGTTTCTGTGTATTGCACTTAATAGTTTTCTGCACCGTAGTTATTTCTGTGTTGGAATTGCCATTCAATTCCGCGATGCAGTCTCTAATAGCATTAAGAACGGGAACTTTTATGCTATCAGTGAGGAAGCTCTTGTCTTTATCGGTCATAAGGTGTATTTTTATTCTAGAGTCACCCGCATTTTCAGTCGCTATAGCCTCAAACGACTCAGAAACAACTACTTTAGGAGCTTCGATATGCTTCTTACTATGACTATGGCTGTGACTCTTCTCTTTTTCTTTTTTATGATACTTTTTTTCGGATACCTCAGAAAACGAACAGCTTATTGATTGGTTTATATTTAAATCATCTAAAGTATTGTTTGAACAATGGCTTACAGACTCCCTGACACTGAAACTCTCTTTTCTAACTTTCCTGTATGTTTCAATGACTTTCTTGCCTTCGTTTCTTGGGTAAGCCATCTCGTGAGGTTCAAAAGTTGGTTCTTGAGGCATTTTTTCCTTTTTCTTGTGTTTTTTTGCAGTTTTTATTGTATAATAAACTGGAAGTTTGTCCTCGCTCGGTGGTATGACTAGGGGAACAATATTTTTAGCAAATCGTATGGTCTGTTCCAAAACAGAATCATTAACATTACCATTGTCTACTTTGTACGTTCGAGCTTTCGATAGTTCTGTGTTTTTCTCGCTGTTAAACTGTTGACTTTTATCGCCTTTGAGTTTCTTTTCTTTTTTAGACTTAAGGGTCGGCAGTTCGTATTTAGGTTCGTCTAGGAATTTCTTGTGTATGAACACTACAGAATTGAAGGAACGTTGATGAGGAAAGTAATTAGCTAAGTTAACTCCGTTGATTTCTTTGAGGGCGGGCTTAAAGTCTGTTGGCAAAGAGTTTATTTAATATTAACGTGGGAATTGGTCGCTTTATTGCAGAGTCGTTTGAATTTAAGAGGTTGGTGGTTTTATGTGAGATAATTAGGAGTAAAGTAAGGTTTATGGACATTATTTAGTTCAAGGGCTCTTTTCACGTTCATGAGGAAGAATAACTGTATCTACAGTAACGAGGTGTTCTCTATCGACCAATACTTGTACTTCTTTTGTTTTAACCTGTTAAGGCAAAAACTGGAGAAATTAGTCGTTAGGTGTTTTTTATTAGTTTACCCTATTACTTGTTAACATCGTTTGTTGAACGTGGACCGGGCTTTGACAGGTTTATTATTGGCTATAAGGCAATATTGCGATTACTATGGAAGGCCAATCGGTGTGGGGGTGTCATTTTAATAGTATAAGCTTAAAAAAGTATGCCGTTAACAACTAACAAACGATAGGAATTATAAATTTTGCAAAACAGCATCAGTGCAGTAATAGAATAAAAAATTTGACCTCTTGCAAATTGTAGTCGGGGGCACACAGCAGCGTGGTAATCCGAATTAAAGACAGAAAAAAAAAACAAAGTTGAACACACTTTGCCATGCTATGATGCTACTACTTTTACAAACCCGACAGAGATCCAATTAACACGTATTCATTTTTTAAGACTTTCTGGAGTGCAAATAAAATATTGAGTAAATAAAAAAAATAAAATTTAATTTAAGTAGCTACATATTAATAAAAAAAATCCTTACATGAAGCCATCCAATATAACAATAGAATTTATTACAATAATCTTGGTAAAACAAACTGTATAATTTATTCAATCGTCTCAAGTGACATGACTTATGACAAATGAAACTGACAGGTAGAATATTTTAGCATAAACTGACCAAAAAGGTCGACTGTTTACTGAAAAAGGTTTCAATTCCACGTTCAATTTCGAGTGCAATATTGCGATGGCCCACGGCCCACCCCGGTATTAATTAATCTGCCCCCTGTCTAGACATCAAACAAATCTGCATGTAATAAATCCATTTTCATCTGCAAAGAGCGCTTAATCCGTAGTACACAAACACAGACAGACATTTTCATCCCCCCATCAAATGGAACCTGCGCAAATAGGCTGTGTCTATTTGTTTGATGTTTCCCCATATCTACTTATTAATTGATATAACCCGTCTAGACAGATACCCGAAGCTCGAACACAAATGCAATTCAATGCAATTTCATCCCTACGTGGAGAGCTCAAAACTTTGTTTGATGTGGCCATCTCTACATCCGCTATCATGGAAATATGGACTCTACATCTCTGACGTAGGGTTGAAAGTGAGCTGGTCATTTAAGGCTTTAATAGTGCGTTAGGTTTCTGAGCCTGGGAGTTTTCCCCTCCAGTCCTGGCTAGGTAGAGCTAACAATATTCGATTTTTCGACGCTTAGTCTAGCACAGGACGTCGTACACTTTAGTCGTGATTGAAAAGTTAGTTGTAAAGCATTTCAAATATGAAGATACTGGCTGCTGTCTTTCTGTATTATAAGAGAGCAGAGATTATTATCAGGTATGTGTTATTCTGAATTTTAATTTATTTTAATAGCGTCTTGAGAAGCAACTTTTTTTAAAACTACACCTTTCCAATATGAATTGCATACCTATATCGATTTCAGAATCAATAACAAGTCAATATAATATTATGCTAGTATGTGTGCTAAATCAATATAACATTTTCATGGTAAAAAAAAATTGTATTCGTTGTATTTTCTATAGCAAATGGCAAAGCAGTAACAATTAAAATACAAAATTTTACCGAGACGTCTAATCAATATTGTAAAGAAGCAATTACTCATGTATGAAAACTGTATTATCATTTAACTATAACAACTTTGTGAGGTGAACTCAACATAGTTAGGTACTTGTCTGTGGAAGTATATTCACTTGTATGTCTCAAAATGTAGTGACGGTCCCAATAGTGGTTGATTCTCGTAATTATGAGTTGTCTCGGCGACGCCGACGGTGTCGGGAGACTAACTGAATTGTGTCATAATAGTTTTTCTTCATTTCTCTTGCTTGACTCTCTTGATGACTTGACTCTTGACTCTTTTCATTTTAGTGTTATAGTCCGAAAACCCAGACACTAAAATGTGAAATATACTCCTTATAAAAAAAAAAGTCCTTTAAATCTTTTTTCAAACAAAAGTAATGTTTCAATCAGACGGCCTCGCAAGTTTATCTGCGAATTAGTGTAAGCTTCAATAATTATTATTTTTATGTCATAAAACATTTCAATAAATAACAATTATCAATTTAAATTGTTTATTGAGTCATAATGGCCAGTTTCAGTGTTTATTCGGTTAGCGCTAATTGTGCTGTGATTGAATTAACTGACCATAATTGATACACGTTATCGTCAAATGCATGTGTACCGGCCGTTAATTCATTATGTAGTTTAATTATTTGTTTACTACAGGTAGGTATTTATTTAAAATTGAAATATTAATTTGCGTCATACATGAAACCGAATAACAATACTATTAATTATTAGATATTTTCATTATAAATAAATAAAACGACACCCGCTTTAATTTAATCCTTGTATCGCGGGGGATTACACGAACAATCAAGTCACATGCAAAATACACCTAATATTTGTGTTTAAAAGACTTTCAATTGTGTATCTGTTGTGTCGATGATAGGTACATAGTGGGGTTTCATAAATTAAGTAAGTTAAATCATAACGAATGTTACTGTAATAATAAATATAATGCCGTAAGGAGTACGTAAGAGTATTTTATCTTGGAGAGAAATAATAAACATGTAAGCATTTTCTTACATTTCGTTGTTTAAAATAATCTTAATATCTTTTACCAATTGTTAAATAACTAATACAAAATAACATTGTCAAAAACAAAGTCCCTCTCAATCTCAATCAACCCCTCTCTTCACTTCCAATTACTAGCCTTCAAACACAGACTTTTTAATTAAGAGTCTAATTATTTCATCCCCTGTGCATTTCATCCCCATGCGTGCCAGACACATAAACTCTATATAAATTCAATCCATGCAGACGTGCAGACAACCCCTATGTACTAAATGCCACCCCTTTGGATCAAATAATTGGCAACTAGAGCCGTCTGCCTCCCTGTTAGCGATGCAATCAATATTCGGCGGGAATAATCCCTGCATTGCCTAGCATTGCCGGGGATGGGGCATTGTCGGCGTATCTATGGGGTAACTGTCGGGTACGAACTATAGGGGGTAATAATTGGGCTCATAGTAACTTTATCTTAGGTAGCCATTAGTGTGGCTATAACTTGAACGGTATTGTCGTTTAGCAGAACACTAAGTTGTGATTAAGTTAGCTATTTAATTGAAGTCTGTCCTAGGATTGTGGTTTTTAAGGCAGACGTAGCTATCGAATTCGTTATGTAATTTCTAATTTCTTTAAATCAAAAGCTTTTTTAAACGAATAATATTCCCCCACTAAGGAATTCTATCAAAAACAAAAAAGAAACCCAGACCCAGGACAAGTATTCGTTTATCACACGAATACTTTTACTTTTACTACTACGCGGGTGTCGAACCCACGACATGTAATGACAGTGGGTTTGGCGTGGTGACCCCACTTGACTATCCGTACCGACCATTACACACGACAGGGTGGAAATTCACAAAAAAAAAATGTTAATTGTAATTAAAGTAATATACTGTATCTCCAGACAGGCATGTTGCATCCTATTAGTTTCCACATGACCATCACGTTCCAAAGCTTTAATTCCCCAACAACATTCAAAACACCATTTTCCGACCTTTCAAAGTCATGTTCACAAAATTGAATTAAAACATGTAACGAAATTGCCAGACACGCACCCTGTATAAAGCTCTATTGAATAAATAAACACATAATTGGTATATACGGGGTGTAGACAGATTTAATATGTTCACCCTTGCCCAATGGGGAGACTCGATCAATATTCGACAAATTGCAATCCTGTTTTTGATTCATCCTTTTTGTGTTTAATATTGTTTCATACGTGCTTGCTATTTTTTTTTTTGTTTGAATTGGTTTTTTAAATTAATATAGTGATTTACGATTTCAGTGTCGTAGATGAGGGCTTTCCCAAAAAAGGGATGAACAAGCATTGTATCTATTAATTTTGTCTCTCTACAATTTCCTTCAATTATTCAGCGGTGTCTCGAAATAATTAAGGAGTCAATTTGAACGACAGCTTTGATATTGGTATCGACCAATTTTGAACCGGTTTTCAAATTTAGCCATCCCTCGTCTGTTAAGATTTACACGCTGAAGTAAGATTTTCAGGTTTAATTGATTCTCTTTTTTTTACGTTGCCAAAATGTTTCATTATATTTAGCTGGTAAAACAGACAAATCTTTGTACCAATTACGGACCAAGTCGGGAAAAGCAAACAAAATGATATTACAAAATCTGCGGTGTACATCATAAATCATACAAAACGTATAAGTTGTATCTCGTAAAAAACATTTTCAGGTAAAAACACCCACTTTTCCACAAAAATGAGTGTTAGTCCATAATAAATCTGAATACTACAGAATGGCATGTAATTTTTTAATTAAAATTTCTCACTTCGCGTAACGGATACAGGGTGAGCCTCTGTTTAATATTAAATGGGGACGAAAGGCGTCGCGCCAGTGTCGCCATCTGGTCTCGAACCCACCTGTCGCGACGGAATATCTAAGGTTCCCACGGAATGTCTTGTAGGGTCTCTAATAAAAAGCCTAAGGGAATTGTATATGATACTTGTAATAATTTATTGTTAGTAAAATGTATCGTTAATATTATAAAAGGTGGTCATCATACTTCTATTAATAGAAAATATATTTAGAACACACACAAAGAACAATTCGTAATATAGTGTGCAAAATCAAAATCAAAAGTTTTCACATCAAGTAGGCCGTTTTCCAGACACTTTCAAAACGTTACAATGTCATTCTTGTGGAGTAAAACCATCAAGAAACATTTAAAAATATATATTATGTATACAGTACATTTTATACATTATTATTTTGCATGCAAGTGTCAAATGGGCACTATATGAATTGTTTTTACAGATAGCACCCTATGCCACAAGGTGTCCAAATGAATTAAGTTAATGTGATTTAAAAATGTAGGAAATACTCCCAATTTTTTTTCTGTCGTCGTAATAAAATCTGCTATAAGCGGTAAACCCAAATCAATTCACAAAAGTTCAGTACTCAAAAAGCCTCTCTTTAGTAAAAACACAATACAAAATGGCTACAACAAATTACCGTCACCTAATTACCACCGCCGTGTGTAATAAACTTAAATACGTGGGTTTCCACTATTAATCATTCTCGGCTTGAATATAATTCGTCAGCCATTGTTGCACAAAGGTGAACCATTAGTAGAGTCGTATTCAAATTGTTTGCGGTGTTTTCACGCAAAGGTTATGTGAAAGAGGATAATTTTTTCTCCAAATATAACTTAGGAAATAAGGAAATGACAGTTTTTTTGAAAATATTCAAAATCTGTCCGAGTTTAATGTGAAAATTAATTCGATTGTTATTATGACATAAATAGATTTAATGTGATAGTAGCAATACACGGAAATCCCATCACCATTATTTCAAATTTCTACCTTGCGATGTTGGGTGCATTTTAGAACAACATTTTGTATCATTTATTTCATAAGACATTGCAAATTACGACGTAGTAGGTACCATACTTAACATATTATGCTTTCACTTTATTTCTTGTCAATATTGCTCCAAGCAGTCAAAACCACCCAGTTACAGTGAGTAATTGCAACAATCAAGAGATTTTTCCAACATCCTCACACTTTTTCACCAGCAAACAAGGATAAACCGATATTTTACTAAAGCCTCTTAAACAGCCTTATATAAAAATGGAAGCTCCTTACATATACCAGACCCTGTACTATGAACTGTTAAAATAAAACGTAGAAGCGAGACAGCGCTACGCGGGTGTATAGCGCCATCTCCCTTTTTCAACTTCAACATTCCTACTTTAAAAGTTCATGGTACATGTTGAAGATAAGAAAAGGGCCGATCCGTAAGGTTTTACGATCCTTGACCTCAAAGCAGACCCGCGAATAACGTCATAAATAACGACATTTCTTTGTTTTTACTCTACATTTTTGATTTTTTTTTTCAAACTTGGTTCCATTGATGTACATTGTTAGAAATTCGAAGAAATATAAAAGATTTACGAGAAGTTCTGGAGAATTTCTATCTTTAAAAGTTTAAATATGTAAGAGTTAAATTTTTTACATACTTGTGTTCTATTCTTTGCGTAAAAGATTTTACGATACTGGGGGTCAAACACTTTATATTTTATTCTTCTGTAGTTGATCAATGGTTTTGTATGGAATAACTGTACATATATGCCTCGAATCATCTCAATCCACTTTTCCAGTTTCCGTCATTGTATTAGAGCGGTCTTATAATCAATTATTTTACTGGTTAAGATATTTTTTAAACTCGTGTTCTAAGGAATTAAATCATTTATCGCGGGGGTTTTTACAAACATTCAAGTCACATGTACAAAGTCACCCAGACTCTGGTTAAGCATTTGTGGATCGAAATGGCGATAAGTCGTTGCTGCTGTCATTGTTGACGTGGTTACCTCAATCACGTTAAAGCACTTTTCAAACAAACCCGTCCATACAAACAAAAGGTTCAGTTCAGTTCAAGGCATTAAATGTAAAATATCTGAACATAAATCACTCTCAATTAAATCTAGCCTGCCTAACCTATAGGCTGATACAGATAACGGAACAATCAATACCAGTGATAAATCACAGTACGGCAGCTAAGCACGTTACCGTGTTTCCTTCAATTAATTTATACGAACGATCGCAACTAATAGCCTTCCAGTACCCATTAAGGGCTGATTCGATAGAGAATTATATACAAGGACCCATGTCATTAGGTATTTTGATGTTAAGAAGAGTTTTAGTTCTAAGGCGGGGTGTGGTATTGGAGAAATCGTAGTAATTAATAATTATATAGTCAAAAGTCCGACTAGCAACTGTCACTGTTTTATTTTTGACATCTAAATATTTTTAGGGTTACGTAGAGAATGGATAAAAACATTACCCCATTAATGGGTGTACTGTACTGTCTCTTCGTCAGGGACTAAGCTTTATCTCGTGAATGGTGGTTGACGAAATTTAAATAAATAGCAATGATAGGTTGCGGTTATAAATTAGACCTTTTTTCATAAATTAGGTTTTCTTTATTCTATTTGTATGAAACATACTTTACCGGTTTTATTTTTACATGAAACAAACGTAGATATTTTGTTTAAACAACTTATTCGCGTGTTCACCAGAAATTTACAAATTGAGAGTATGCTACCACTAAAACGCTCCCAAAAAATACTATGAATTCCATATTGTGTTCAAAAAATACCTTTCTTAAATAAACAATCCATATTGCAACAGTAAACCTTCGGACCCTACAACTTGCAATATTAAGAGCAAAAACGTAAAAACTTTTATTAAACCCAACAAATGCCGAAAAAACGAATACAGATGTAAGGATACTTCACACGGTAAGTCTAACCAGCTCGGAGAAAACCAGCGCAATGACGCAAGAATCCCTCCACTCCAATTTGAATTCTATATTGCTACTCTTACAGGTCTATTTGCCTTGTCACAATCGTGGCCTACAACGCGAAATGAGAATTGGAGTGGCCAAAGTTTTGGAAATAGGTCGCGGGTTGGTTTAAAAATCGGCACGAGGATTTGAAGTGAATTTCGGACAATTCTGTGTGAATAAATTGGATTTTCGTGAGTTTTTTAAACATGATCTTTTAATGTTTAGTTATTTGTAACACGTTGAAGCAAGGACTAAAGTTAAGAATTTCAAAGTTTGAGGAAATATCGGAACAGCAGATATGAAACGAGAAATATAATTAGTCATTGTCTTGTAGTTAGTAAATATGAAATTGTGAGCATAGCTATCCTTTCTTATTCGAATTGTTTACAATAGTATAAAGTTCCAAATACGGTTACTCAAAAAATACAATCTTCGCAATGTGGCTACATAATTTACAACCTATGTTGAGAAATCAGATAACCAACAACGATAGAAAACGATATTTGCATTTTCGGCCCTCTTTGGGTTCTGATTGACTCTTGATTTGTTGTAGGACAAAAGGACCAGTTTTGTCCTACAACAAATCAGAAGGACCGAATTTCCACTGGACATCCGATGAAGTGATTGTTGAGCTGTCCATAAATTTTTCGGGGTTCAGATGCTATAGTAGGCATAGTTATGTTCTGTTCTGTTCTGATTAATTAGTAGGGAAAGCGAACAAGAACATTTTGGGAAATATTTCGTTGCCGAAAATCTTATTTAAACAAACATAAATATGTTTATTTTTTCCTGATTACTGATATAGGTGTGAAATGAAAAAATGTAGAATTAAGAGGTAAAATTTTCCACTATCATTTTAAAAGACTCTTTAAAGTCTACATTTTTTATTTATTTATTTAAATTATTTTATTTATTTAAGTTTTTTACGTAATTGAAAATGCTTTATGAAATATTTGGACAAAATCTGATGAAGATATTCTGCTTCTATTGTACGGTAAACTTTGAAACTTTTCGAAATACTGAAGAGCTAAATGAAGAAGCGATTACCTGAGCTGTTTCTAACTGTTACAGAGATACCTAGTTAGTCTAGCTGAATTATTTTAGTCTCCAGAGAGAGTCCTCGTACTAGAGATGTTTGCAACTATTAATATACTTGGGAACTTCTCGTCATTATAGCGAGACTATTTGGCAAAGTTGGTTCTAAGATTTTAATGGTTGATTACCGAACATTATGATTTTGGAATTGTATTAAAGATATTTGAAGCTATGATAGTTAGTGGTAAGATTGCCAAGTCTATGTTCTCGTGTTTGATCCCAAGGCACGTAATGATTTTTTTAATGTTGTGTATGCTTTAGAAGTAAATATCACAGTTACCGTGTTTCGGATGGCATGTAAAGATCAGGTCGTGATTTCTCTCTCGTTAGTGTCGGCTTGCCGTCCTATATGGGTATGAGAGTAAGAGAACAAAGAATGCACCTGTATCGGCACACACATAAAATGTTTCGCACAGTTGCCTAGTGTCCTGCGACTCTATACACCATAGCCGTATATCAGGCCATAATTAAAGATACTTCTAGTAGTTAGGACACAGAGTTTATGGTATACGAAAGTTGTATTGCAAAATGAAGGGTTTTTCACGATACACCAACCTATGATAACGTCACAACAAACAAAAAATAAGTTTTTACTTATTGGTCAAAATTATTTAAAATAAAAGCTGTCAACACTATGTAGTCCGTAGTTCTCGTTTCCTTATTTTAACAGCTCTGTTTTAAAGTGTCTGTTTTAGCCCAAAGCATAATAATAAAAATCATAGAGTCCTTCAAACCCGAATAAATTAAACAATTAAGTCTCAAAATGAAATAAAAACTCAGCCAAAAAATACAATCAACTCATTAACAACTTTTTCGCTTTAAAATAAAGTTGCTTTTTGTGTGTGCGAAAAGAGACAAATTGAGGCATGTATTCTGATATGACGTAACTAATCCCGGCATGACATGATTACCAGTGGGACCCGCTTATAAGCCTTACTTAAATGACGCGCAAACTGCCCTAATTAAAAAATATGTCGCTTTACAGTAAATACCACAGTCATTCGAGGTAATCCACATATTTTATGTATATCGGGTTTGTTAAGCTCTTATATAAATTTAGGTTAAGCAGATGTTTTGGATGTAAAAAATGTGACGTGGTTTTTGTAAGACAAAATTTATCTCTGAGTGTTTTGTTTAGTTAAGTATGAAAATAGCAGAGGATTCTTAGACTAAAAGTAGGTGGTATGTTGGTATTATTAACCAATGCTATGAAAAATTAAATTTCCAATTTTCCCTTTACTGTCACTCTGTCGAAGGATTTAAAGAGACACGCTAGTCAGAATAGTCGTATAAATCTTTCTTAAATAATGGTTTACTCACGTGTATCTATCGAATAGTTTTAGACCCAACTATAAACCTTAACCATGAGGTCGGGTCGGGAGTCGACTCGCAACTAGAACCTGCGGAATGCTACCTATTACATCCGAAACCAGTCAGGCGTGATTCGTTATAAAAAAAAAACATATTTGATATTTTGCTACTATTTTGTCATTCAAAAAATAAACAATTACCTCAACTTTTCATTTAATGTTTTCAGTTCTATCATCATAAATAACTCTCACCTATCTAAAGGCTCTGCTAATCCAACTCACTGGTTTCTAAAACAACGTGATTATCCCGAAGGCTTATACCCGTATCTTAAGTGGCCATAAAATGTGTTTGTTCATCACAGACCTCTCCGCCAGTTATGAGTCCCTCGGGACACGGCCCAAGTAACGCTGGTCTACATTAATACGCAAAGATTTGATATGGTTTTGAAAGGCAGAAACATAAATTTATTGCTGTCGTGTGTAAGTGTTGTTTGATGGCGTAAGAATTTTCGGGGATCTTTTACTTGAAGTTTATATTTGAAAATCAAGTTAAATATTTTTATTGAACATCTCGCCGTATGCATTTTATCTTTTTAATCACTACGGCTGGCAAATGTGTATGACAGCACAACAACACATAACTTAAGAAACCCCGAATTTAAACTCTAACCATCCACAACGTGTAAATGACTCGACCGATTTTTATCAAACAAAGCTAAGAGTAATCCCACATAATTTAGGCTAAATTCAGGAGTATTACGGACATACAGAAATAAACATCAAACTTTTGACAGCACCCTTTCGCATCGGGGGTTAAAAAAAAATTAAAAATTTCTTCGTTTAAAAATTTCTATCGGCATCAATAGGCTTAGCTGCGTCTTCATTAAATTTATAATATCCATGCAAAATATCAACATCATTTGAAAATCGACATTGTAACATAATTACGGTTTTTTTCTTCAATTTATTAGTATTAATCTTAGGAAAGGCAAAAATTTTAAGATAAATCCCAAGTCAAACAAATACAGTTTTACTTGTTTTTTGTTTCAACATTTTTAGAAATTGTTCTATAAAAGACTTAAAAACAAACTCTCCCAAAATATTTATAGGAAACGTTCTCAAACATTCTAAAATACTGTCACAGACTAAAAGTTGCTTACAGCCACAGTTGAGGCAATCCAACTGTTCTTTTTAGGCTGTGTTCAATTTAGTTTTCCGTCCCCGGTGCCCCACACAAAGTTAACAGCTCGGAGGCTTTCGTTCACTTTTAAAACTTTTTGGTAACCAATCAAAAGTGTCTGTGTAACGTACCTACGATATTTTTGGACAGATTTCTTTTTATAACAGCTTTTAAATGCCTAACAGTATATACAATAAAAATAAACAAATTTCACAGTGATTATGTACCGGTATAATATTTAGATTAAGCTGAATCTTCGTACATGTTTGACTCGCGATAATACGCATGGGTAACAGTGATGGATTTTGACATAATGATAACTTTATAAAAATAACATTATTCTCATTAATTAGTACCTTTGTTCATACATTTTAGATATATAATAATAGAGTATGTAATCCTACCATCTTTAGTTTTATATCTGGTATATTGTGCATCTTAATTGACAAATCATGATTAGAATTCTAGATTGTTTGAATTCCTGTACTGTGAAATTACTTTTCGACGATATTCAACGTTCATTGCTGGCTTAGTCCACGTTTTCTCAGAACCTCTTCCGTAGACATGAAGTAATGGACGTCGAATATTTTATAGTTCTCATAAACAGGATTCATTAGAGCATGGTCTAGAGTTTATCTAGATTTACATTTAACATTAGAATGTTAGTTTATCCCTTTTTAAAGCGGGCGAGCTAACTGTCTTAAATTTTAGTATTTAACTTAATTATAAAATTAATGATTTCTGTGTAACCCTTTTGCTAGTCAACAGATGTCGCTTTTCAAACAAGAGAGGCGGATTGTAATTAAAATTATATATTATTTGATTATTAAAATATATTTTTATGTTCCCTTTGTAAAAGTATTTTCATTCATACTAACGTTTTTTTATCTAAGACAAAAGAAGAAAGTCTGTACATTTTTCATTTTAACGATCTTTATATTTGGTTTTCATCCAACCAACGCTTTGCATATAAAATCCATTTCAGTTTTTTTGGTTCACTAAAAAGGATAAAAAGCACACGACACACACACACTGCACCCAGAGACACGGAATTAAGGCGTAAGTACACTTGCGTCACTATTCTTTAGATTAACTATATTATAAGTCTTAGCGCCTGTTTCACAATCTGATAAATCGCTATCTGGCAGATAATTAAAAAAAAATACATTCTTTGTATGAAAAAAATAGTCAAGTAATTTAACGAGAAGTAATAAGGCGGTGGTGAAACAGGCCCTTACAAAATTAAACGGCCTACGAAGATCGCTATGCGGACTACGAGTGCTACGAATTCGTAGGCACAATGGAACTGTAGCTCCACCGAGACCACATACTTACCAACTTTATGTAACCCGGTCAAATCCTGAACTCTCCCGCTGAGGGGTAAACTGTCCCTCCTTTCCTTTTTACAAGGATCAATGGGCCCGACTTTTCAATATTATGCTTTTGGTTAAATTATTAGGCGTAAAAATTCGGATTCCATGATAATAATACCGAAACATTCGTGCTTTTCGTGATGTAATATAATAAATCTTCCTTGATAATCCAAACCTATGTAAATAAAGCCTAAAACAAAAATCCTTTCCGTATCTTAATCCGATATCTCGAGTTCTTTAAACGAATCCTGTGGGACCCTGAAACATAAATGACCATTGAATTAAAAAATCGTAAACGAATTTTTATCGGTCGATTAATGCGACGATTAGGGCTGTAGGCCGCCATAAACTTGCTATCAACCACTGTTAGAAAGTCGTTAGGGTTGTCTCTTTAGAAAAAAATAATTTAAATCTCAATTGAATAGCTAAAAAATTAGTTGTTCTTATATTTTCCTGTTTGAAATTTTTTCAAGTTCTGTTAGTTGCTTCAATTGAAATGCCGATTGAGCAATAACCGAAACCTGCTTTGGCGATGATTTAAAAACTGGTAAAGAAAATTTAATTAACATGGCGGATGAGACTGGTTACAGACAGAAATATTCAAAATCAAAATCAAAAGTTTTTATTTCAAATAAACCGCGTCTCAGACACTTTTAAAACGTTACATTACTGACTCTAGTCGCACGGTTCCAAAGTGTCATTCTTATGGTGAAGAACCGACAAGAAACTCCATAGTTAATTGTATTATATATCCACGGTTTTCTTACAAAAATAAATCTGAAGCTATAAAGTTCAATTCAGATAAAACACAAAATCTCTCCTATTTACTTTTAGTCAGAACCACATTTCTACCAATGCTATTTGAGGACATTCCCAGAAAAAAAATATCGACCAGTGTTAGGCAAACATATTACGCATACAATGTCCCAGCACTCATACCGGATAAAGTATAAGTCCAAACATTTGTTGGCAACCCTTAACAAAGTAGAGCATTATCAGTGGGATTATAGAGAATGTCAGCTAACATAAAATGGGCGAAATCTTGGGCAGAAATATTAGCTCTTATCTTGTCGCACTTAGCTAAATGAGGGTTACTCGATAAATGTATGTGCATGTAGGAATATATACTTCCTTATTTGTACATAGTTTTGTATACGAAAAGAGAAAATGTAGTATATGATCTCTTAAAACATTTTGGTGCCTGGTTAGGTCAAGAGTTTCTAGAATTGTTGTGGATTGCGTATTGTAACACGTTCAAAAATAATATCGCGAATAGTCATGCATAAGTGGAATTTAAAGGAAAATTTCTAAGACCCTTTCAATATGTACTGGCTGATTAAAAAAAAAAGTATTAATTATATGGAAAATATTTGACTATTAAACAGCGACATATTTGTCAAGTTCCTTTATATGTAGATTTTTTTAAACCTCCTAAATATAAAATTTAAGAAAAAGAAGATTGAGGAGAACTTATAGAATCGCTTCATTTGCCTGGCCTCGGTCATCGCAGTTATTGTGGGAAGGATTCAGTAGAGCTTGATTGTGCAAAAGAAGCGAAGGATGTGTTGCGAGGTTTGCAAAATTCTATTTTAGCCAGTCCACAATCTGAGTTTTCTAAAAGTAGAAGGAAGTAGTTTTACAGCTCCGCTACACGTCGTCATACGACACATTTCCCGCTCACATTACTGGTGGCAACGTAGCCTTACTTTTATGCACTGAATATCTGAACAATCAAAACCTCTGTACTCAATTATCAGTATTCCAAACTAAGGCTCATGTCCTCTCCCATTCCGATTGAGAGCAAACACATACCTCTGTAACGCACCAAAAGGTTTCGGTGCTTTTCACCAGAAGCCCGAACCTTGTTTTTCGTAGACATTGATGACCAATGCTTAAAGACGTCCCTGAAATCTTTGTCCGAAATTCTTAATACTTTTAAACGGTTTTTACCATGATAAAACTGTCCACTACTTATTGTAAACCTTGAACCAATTTCAGTAGTGTATTTTTTACCTCAAACTTTGGATAAATCCTTCAAGGCTTACTTAAATCGAGGACAGCATGTAAACCAATAATTTAAGTAACAAAAGAACGTCAGAACATCCTCAATCCTCGGACTATATTAAGCCGCAGTTTGTCACCCCTTTTCTGTCGGCAGCGTCTGACGCGAGGGCGGCCAATCTGTCTCTTTCCACTTGCCCCATAATTTATATGTAATGTGACAGACATTGTCCGCATACGATTTGCGGCCGTTTGAGAAAGTTCCCTCTAAATTGGCTTTAAAATATTTGAATGGAGATTCTTTGTATGTAGTATTTGGGGTAAGTGAGATGAGAATCAGTAACAATGGAGAGGTTTGTGGTATGAAGCGAAAGAGTAGAATTTTGACCATAAGTATCTATTAGGTATGAGTGAAAAATAATCGTAGGTAAAGAGGATTTTGCTTGCTTAGATATCTTCAAAAAGAAAAAAATATATATATATATACAGTTTAATTTTAAAAAGCACCAAGTCTTGCAGCTTTTGGAAAACTCATTTTTCGATAAGTCATTGCTGAGATGATA